>NC_060119.1:1088320151-1088626088 GCF_021461395.2 Schistocerca americana | reverse complement strand
CAAGATGCTGTGGCTGTGGATGCAGGAGTTTGCATGCAAGCACGAACCTGAGGGATTTATGCCCACAAAAAAACCTTTGTGTCGTAACCAGAGAGGTAATAGTGAAATCGCATCTCGCACTCTAGAAAGTGCTTCAAGCTTCCTGGAGAAAGAAGAGGCGTCCTCATCAGTGGAAAAGAAATGTTTCCATCTCAGAAAGGCAAGAACATGAAAAGTATTATTAAAATAATGTTATGCAACGAATACTGTGTTGACACTAATTGTTATGACATACGTGTAAGGATTAGCGAAAGTTACTGGTAAGTGGCATTTCCAGATTCAAAAAGCCAAAAAAATCATGTTCACGAAAAGCAAAAACAATATGATTTTGTAGTACGTGGAGCGCCCTTCTACAACTTTGAAACTGGAGACTGGTAGAGCATCCTGAAGAGCGGAAAAATTTTTAGCAAAGGAAACGGACCAATGCCAATCACTGCTGGTGTAAAATTTTCAGAAGCCAAACTCAGACACGTCGAAAAACGTTTTGGAGCTCCACTTTGGTGAAGACTGGGCGACCAACGGCAAAGTCAAATTCTACACCGAGGTATTGGACGAGCAGGAAGGTGCTGCTAGAATCGCTTCTGCCGCTGCCAACCATCTGAAGATGCCGGAAGCGATTTTGAGTTGACGAGCAGTATTGAGGTCGAGGCCACTTAAAAGCAATTTTCAGCTGAATTCATTTTCTACTGTTTTTCGTTGCTGTTTTAACTGAGATGAAACTTTCAGCTGATTTCATTATTTTCTAAGCTTTTGTCGATGTTTTAACAAGATGCAGTTTGGAGCTTATTTTATTTTCTACAATATCTTATGATGTCGAAACCGCGATGGTGTGCTATTTTTTAAATTTAATGTTGAACATTCATATCTGGCTCTTTTTGACGTTAAATAAGTCAGTTTCTCCTGGTAAAATAACGTCCCCTTCGTATTTTTATATGCCAATTTTGTAGAATTTTGAGACTTCTCTTTGAAATAAAACGTATTCCGTTTATTTTCGCAAATAATTAAATTCCACCTTTCTGGAATTCCTAACATGTCATCGAATAGCGAGTTTTGCAGCTGAATGTTTGTTTTGTAATTGGATCGATATATTTGCAAAACTCGCTAACTGCATAAAGCTGGGGCAAAATTCGCTAAGTCAATATTTCACTTAAGATTTTTTCTTATTTTTAGAAAAGAACTGAACTCTTTAAATTTAATAGTTTGGATGGAACGAGGTTTTCGTGATTATCTATCATCCAGTTAACGTATTTTGCATCTGGACTACATATATAATGATATAGTGACATGCCTTTCCTAATCAGTACATAGTATGTTCACTATCAATGTTCGCGCAAATTGCAGAAGAAATCAAACCACCAGCAGCAAAAGATCCCTGTCACCCATCACCATGTGGACCACATTCTCAGTGTCAAGTTGTTAGAAAAAAAGCATCATGCATTTGTTTACCCCAATAAATAGGATCTCCTCCACACTGCAGACCTGAATGCATTAGTAATGATGAATGTGCAAGCAGCTGGGCCTGTATAGACCAGAGATGCAGGATCCTTGTCTAGGACTTCGTGGAAGGAACGCTGAATGTCGAGTTAACACATCACAGTTTGTCCTTCAGACTCTGAAGCATATCCTTTCACAAACTGTTAAGTTTATCAGGGTACGCTCATAAAGTGTTCATATTCACTGAAAGAACACAACAACTTATAGTATCCGATTAGTTGTTACCAAAAAAAAATACTTATCAATTTCAGTTTCTGGACTAGCTGACATGATAATCCCAAGCACGCCGTCGCCCTATGGTAAAAGCGCTTTCTGTAGATGTAACACGTAAGCGTCGATTACTGTGGTTGATATTCTGCGTTTCTGGTTTGGCAGTCTCCGACGGTTCCAGTACATATATTTATTACTAATGTGACTGAGGTTTCTTCCACTGATAACTTACGTCACTCGATTATATTCGAATATTATTTATGAATGCAGATTAGCTCTTCATCACACTAACATTTCAATACACACATTCTTCACTATGTCTGTGTATCACAGATTAACTCTTTAAATGCATAGCTGTCCTTGCCTTTTGTCGGCGTCAGCGATAGTGTTGCATTCATTATACGTAGGGGTATCCCCATCAAAACTGAAACTTATATGCAAATGAAACTGAGAAATCAAATTTGGATTAAAGTTAAAAACTATAATTCGAAGATGAGGTGGTAAGTACTTTAATTAATCATTGATTAGTAATTAATCACACTTGACTTATTAATTACGCCATAAATCATCAAGCAACCGCAGTGAGTGAGAGAGAAACTTGTAGCTATTCGATCATGAAATAACTGCGTGTGTGACTGAGTAATTATACATTAAATGCACACAAATACAATACAGAAGCATTCAAAATCTTGGCATATACACCACTATAATGGCTATATGGAAGATCCATTACGTTGCTGATTCGAAATTCTATAATTCCTGTTAAAAAAATAATGTTATCTACTGTACAACTTGCATCAATACACCAATTATTTTATATCCATAAAAAATTGAATGGACAGCATATAATTATTGTACATGCTCTTACATATCTTGACTTGTGGTGTAACGATGTACATGAGTGTGGTCATAAGACGAGATAAGTTGCATACAAAATAAAATTGTGCTTAAAACTTATTTTATTGGCTGCGAAACATGTGTTTCAAAAAAAAGTAGAAAAGTGATCAAATAATCTGTATCGTATAATGAAAATAGTAAACTTTGGCATCAGCGTTGCACTGATTCGTTAAAAGTACTAAGTTGACAAAACTTATCACCATGAAAACGAATATGACATAAAGAAATAAAAACATGTACAAATATGAAACTAGGTACATTTAAACCAGATGAGGTATATTCATGCTTACAGTTCAACAGATGACAAAGTAGTGTAATGTATAGGTAAAGTACAAATGACTTGTACGTATATACTGGATAAAGTTTCATAAATTTTTGAAAGTTATCATCTGAAGAAATATTAACTAACTTGGCACACAGTTAACATTTTATTTATATAACAATATTTGTATTTAGATACCTTGAATCGATCCTTCACGTATAGGTGGCTAAAAAATTAATTTTAATGCAACATGAAACACTGGTGATCGAAGCACTACACGGATAACGCCCACCAGGCTAACATAATGTGCGTTTAATTTGCAATTTTGCAAGAATGAAAGTTTCTTACGATCTGTAATGACAGTAGACTCTCTTACTACCCCGTAGCTGTGAATATTTTGAAAACTCCATACAATGGTAAGTGCTTCTATTTATGTGATTGTGTGTCATCTCTGCCAATTATTAAGTGCACAGATAGGGAAAATGATAGTGTTTGATGAGTTGCTTAACTACAACCAATTGATATACTTCTGAACCAAGAGCATAATCGTAGCATTCCACACCGAGACAAAAATTTTAATTTCAATCAGTATGATGAAGTATTAGTGCCACACCCATTTGTTTTATAATTTATTCAAATGCTTCTTGATGCTCCTTACCAGATTTCCATAGTGAATCCTTCACTAAATGTTTCATGAGCACAGTCGAAGATAGTATCTTGAAATGAATCGGTGACAGAAAATGCAAAATCCTAGAAAAGATTTGAGATGTTTACAGCACTTTGGAGTTGCAAAGTTTCTTACTGCTTCCATTTTCATTGGACCAGCTTCAACTCTACTTTTAGACATTACACCTCCAAGGAATTTAATCAATGATTTGGCGAATTCTGGTTTGTCTATGTTGATCGTTTTACCAGGTTTTATAAAGGATTCTAATAATCAGCATAAAGTTTCTAAGTGCTCCTCGTGCGAAGTGCTGTTATTAGAATATCGTCTACATAGAGGGTATACGCTTTAGTAATCCTTGTACCAGAACTTCATCTAGTCCCCTCATAAAGGCTGTTGATGAAATTAAGAGATCAAAGAGTATTCTTTTAAATGTTAGCATCTTCCATTATGTAAAAAGCCTATGTACTTTCTGCTGCTTTCATATACTTGCCAATCATTTTTTCCTTAGATCAAGTCTGCTTAAATATTTAACCCCATGAAACTTTTGTAGAAGACATTCAAAATTTTCCAGTTGGTCACATTGTGGCAGATTTATGTGGTTCACTGTAAGAACATCAATGACTTTATTCACTGTGCTGCCTGTCTTTGTTATAGTGTGTATTGAATTAGAATACTCGCTATCTGTTTATTTTATTCACATATCTGACTGTCCAACATCCCCTTCACTTCTTTATTGCTCCAAGCTCTTCGCCAAAGGTATTGAGCAAGATTTATTGCAAATGGTTCATGATACTTGACTTTAATTTTGCAGGTGCATCCACTGATCGAACTTGGGTCTTTTTTTAAAAAAAATAAATTGGCATAACATCTTCTATCATTCCATCAGTTCTCGTTTAGCTTCAGGCAGGTCCACTGACGTCAGAATCTTATTTCGAACAATAATCAAAACATCTTCATCGTTATTACTTTCTTGTAGTTCAAGATCTTTCTCTAAATTACTTAAAACTGCAGTTCGCTCATCTTCTCAACCTTATGTTCACACATGTAGCAGCCCTGTTACCTTCACCGATAAATCATTAAACTCTAACTCCCTTCCTTTCATTATTTAATGTGCCCCACTGACAACTGTCTTCAAACTTCACTTTAGTTTTCATATATGTCTGCCAGTCGGTACCGAGAACTAAACCAGTGTTAAGAGATCCAACATTCAGCGCTCTTTGCTCGTAGTCATCTGCTGGAATTCTGAGTTTAAATAGTGACTGAACTTTGATAGGATTATATATGTGTTGCTATTCCTTCAGACATCTCGGAAACAACAGACACCATTTTGATTCAGGAGCCACCATAAATTAAAATGCAAAGGAAATACAAGCATTGGCAGAGAGTGGACATTGATTTAAATCAGTAGGGAAAGCTCAAAATTTGTGCCGCACTGGGGTTCGAGCCTGGGCCTCCTGCTTACTAGGCAGATGCTCTGAACACTAACTCATCCAGCCACAGAGGTCATCGCAACTGCTCAGACTACCCTAGCATGCCTCCCATTAGACTCAAATTCTCAACTTATCCGCACACTACTAACGTAGTGCCCCCTGTCCATTATTCTCATTATTCGTGGTATTTCGCCAATACCCGTAAGAGTTCAAGACTGGTGTACATCCGCACTGAAGAGATCATTGACCGCCATCGCCTTAATTTTATATATGTGGTGTCTGTTGTTTCGGGCATGTACGAAACAACAGACACCATTTTGATCCAGCAGCAACTTGTCCAAAAGAACAGACACCACATATATAATTAAGGTGAGGATGGTCAATGATCTCTTCAGTGCAGGTACACACCAGGCTCGAACTCCTAGGGGAATCGGCGCAATGCCGCGAGTAATGATGGGGCCCACTACATTAGTAGTGTGTGGCTAAGTTGAGAATTTGGATCTAACGGTAGACCTGCTAGGGTAGTCCGTGCAGTTGCAATGACCACTGTGTCCGGATGAATTAATGGTCAGAGCATAAGCCGAGCAAGCAGGGGATCCGGGTTCGAATCCCGGTCTGGCAGAAACTTTCAACTTTCGCCTTTGTTTTTAATAAATGGCCACTCGCAAGTGCTGCAAAACATTCGCTGTTATCAGGAAAACTTAGGAATTCAACGACTATTCAGTTGTAAATAAGTTTCTGGCGATACTGTTCATCTCACTCACTCAATCTGCTAAGGCATCCATACTTACTGCGCATGTCTCCACATCTAGAAAGGGCATTAAAATTTCTTTATTAACTTCGTCCTCCTCTGTGTGAAGATCTTTCTTCATGCCTGTGATACATTCAAATTAAATTAAATTTGTAGTGAAATATTAGTTTCATACAGAGACGTTCGAAAGACTTTATTTAGTTTCACCAGCGCATGGTCTTGTGAATCACTATCGTGGCTGTGGCAATCGATTCTGTGTTCTGTCTCCTGCTTGGGGTGGCCCGTTTTGTTGTGGGCTACATTCGTCCCTCTTAGCATGCCGTCGTTACATCATCGTCTGCGATTCTGAAATTCTTTTTGCAAAGGACCTTTATTGCCATTTTGATGATCGTCAGTATTTCTCTCTCTTTGTTCAATTTCTGCTACGAGGATTTCAGTTCGATCTAACACTAAACACACCTGCCCCATATGACAATGCGACGTGAATTACAACTACTCAAATGATGTGTGGGTAATTTTTGTATGAGAATTAACACTGATTCTACCTCTTTAAAGGGATGTTTTGCTCAGCTGAGTGATGCAAGATTTTTTTGTGTTCCATTGTTTTTCTCTATGCCAAAATTTATTTAATAACACTGTTTCAGATACTTTGCACATAGAGCAAATTTAGAATACCATTAGACCTCATTTATGTATTTCTCCCTTCACGTCGGTGATGAACGTGTTTATTTTATTCTGATCTGTGAGGTTTCGAAAGTACATGTTTGAGCTGTTTGATAAAATGCATGACATGGATAACTTGTTTTGTACTCAAATTCTTGGTAATTTAGTATGCTCTTCTCGTTGTCTACAGTTACATGGGACACGTTAACAATGTTACGAACTATAACATGTAGCACTCCATCTATCTCTTCCCATACAAACTTGTTATTTATTTTGCTCAATCCCTTTTCGCATTCTACTTCCTGTAGAATTTTGCCTACTTCTCTAACTCATTGTAATGCATCGGAACGATGGCAATTAACTTCATAATCGTATGTTTGTTACTGCTGCAAACACTCTTTGTGTGACAGTTTCACTATCTTTGACTTGAATTTTGTCGTGAACCTCGTTAAGCGTTTGTTCGTTTTGTTCGGAAACCCGTGCCTTAAGATCTCAAATTTCTGTTTTCAGTCCATTATGTTTGGTCCGAACATAATTTCGGAGATAGTCATATTTTTGCTTAATTGTATTATTGAGCTCCGTTCACAGGCTACCAATTACATCCCATTATTTATTGTAACTATCCTTCATTTCCCTTTTAATTTTGGGCCGAGAGCTTTTACTTTCTTGCAATATTTGGAACATAAGCTAATTACTGACATTGCTCATTACTGCTTCCTGACTAAATGTCGGTGTCGATCTCTGTTGTTGAACCTAAATCGCAGATGTCACTATTTGCATCTAGATCAATTATTGCAAGCTACCTGGCAATATGTGGCGGAGGATCATTCTGTTAGCATTAACAGATCCCCATTCTCTGCTCCATTCACGAATAGCGCGTGGGGTCAATGATTGTCGGTAATCCTCTACATTAGCTCTGATTTCCAGAGTTTTCTCGTTGTAGTCATTTAGAGAGGCGTATGTGGGAGGGTGGGGGAAGTAACATGTTGTGCGACTCTTCCCAGAAAGTACTCTCTCGAAATTTCCGCCACTGAAGTTTGTTGAGTATCTCTGTAAAGCTCTCATATGAACCAAAGAATCCCGCGACGAAACGTGCTGCTCTTCGTTGGATCTTCCCCATTTCTTCTATTAGACCTTCCTGGTAAGGCCCCAGTTTGATGAATAATACTCAAGAATAGGTCGGGATAGGACTCTAAAGCGACTTCCTTAGTGGATGAATTATATTTTCTTAAGATTCTTCCTATGAATCTTATTGTGGCATTTGATTTTAACACTATTTGTTTTATGTGGTCATAAAGAAGGGGCTGGAAATTATTTTCAAGAAAGACATTGAGAATAACGTTATATATTAATCCTTGTCTCTGGTGCTGGTTTTGATAGCATGACGCTCCAACTCTATTCTAGCGCTTACGGTCCCAAATTTAACTGTATTCCTACCAGAGGATGAAATGTCCAGTATAAGGTTTTGATAATTAAAAAAAAAAACGCTTGCACGTGATACATACCGAAGATGCGACTGCCAAGAAGCCAGATATCGAATGTGAGAATTGTCATTTCATGAGCGGCAGATTCTTACACTACGACACTGATAGAGCAATGCGATTGTTCCCAATAGTGTTTTCTTGACAATTCAATGCATACTGGTGCTAGTGTACTAGAGATGAGTGAAGGAAGTTGTGTTGCGAAAAGTGCAAGTCTTACATGGCGTGACTTAATTCCCAGATTATGAACCATTGACGATTCTCATATTCGATATCTGGTTCCTTGGCAGTAGCATCTTCGGTATGTACCATCTGCAAGCGTTCCTTTAAATTACCAAAACCTTATATTGAACATTTCACCCTCTGGGAGGAATACAGCTAAATTTGAGACTGTAAGCGCTGCATAGCAAAAGCCACGAATTGCTTAGATTTCTGTTAGGAGTACCATTTTCTGCCAAATCAGCACCCGACAACATGACTGGATTGTAATGGGAAAACGCATGTGAAACTGGGTACAAAAAGTATTGATTCGTAATTCCCATATCAGGAATATTGCACAAAATGCCGGAGGACTAGTTTAAGGAGTTATATATGAGTAGACAACTCCTAATTGACAATTCAGCAGAGCATCATCAGAGGATTACATACTGGGGAACGCAGCCTCACAAACAGCATTACCTGTAAAAACTGTGTATGAATACTAGGGAATCTGCTGTGAAGTGTGCTACGTAATTGTGGCTAATGACAGAGCTCCGATAGGCGGTCGCAACAAAACAGTAAAAATCGATGAGTCATACCTAACTACCGGAAGTACGGAAAAAGACGACCTCTAAAGAGAAAATGTGAACAGAGTTGGATATTGGATAGTGTTGAGAGGGAATCGAAGAAATATTTCATCGAGAAAGTCCATTCCAAGACGAACTTAAATAACTCTTGTAAAGAACTTCATCCTGTGTGTAACATGAGTGATTACAGAAGAATGGAATCGTATAAAACACTCCAGAACGAAGGTTTAGACTTGAATTTTGCGAATTATTCACTGAAATTCCTGTTCTGTGATGATCCGCTCTGTACGTACATAGAACATCGAGCATCTAAGAAAATCTCTCAACTTGTCTCCAAAAGAGAAGGCCGACCGGGAGAAAGTGACGAACTGTACATATTTCAATATATCTAGTTCCACAAACTGCGACTACATGGTATACAACTTCCTAGAGAAAATTTAGCATTTTTTACGAGACACAGATGTAGCACATTCTGGTTGTGAAAAGAAAAGACCCCTACCGGCTGCATACACATCACACGGAATTGTCAAAGACGAAAATATCAAATAAGGTAGCTGAAATCACATTACATCTCAGCATAGATTGGCATTCATATACGGTCGTTGTTGGTGGTGATGGTATAAATATACTCGAAATTGTTCATGGTTTATCACTGTAAACATAATCGAGTTTTGCTTCTGTGTAACTCGCACCTACGATGCGTGTAAATCCTTTGCATGCGTCCTTCCAAGTTACCAAGATTTTGTATGCTATTGCCTTGTGAATAACTTTTTTTGCTGGGTACTAATACTTTCGTCTAAGCTCTCCACAAACACTACAACAAAGCTAGTGTCATGTGACTCACAGAGGTTCACTGGGCGCGTATTTATAGGCTGAGCGTTGGTGCCGCAACTCACACTGTCTGTCGCTGCAGGCTGACTCCGTTGCGAAGAGCAGCGGGAACTACCGGTTTTGTATCCCTTATAGGTTGATTGGTCGATACATTTGTCAGCCTTCTTGAAGCTGCTGGTCTTCCCCCTGTTGTCTGTTGACTGGTGATATGCATCTATTGGTTCTCGACTAATTTGGTCTCACTGACGGATACGTCGACATTGTGTTCGTCAGGAGCTTAAGAGTAGGACTACCGACAAATGGCTGCGTGTTTGGCGGTTCCCCGCCTTAAACGTACTGTCAAGTTAACAGTTCACATTAGTATATGCACAAGCGAAAAATGGCTAGTACACTGTTAAGTCCATCACCTGAAAACCAAATAATACCTCAAAGTAAGCCAAACCCTACAGAACGAATTTCACCTGTGACCTCTGGTGTCCTGCGCTGTAGACGAAACAAGCGAACTCCATACCACCTCAATACAACTCCTTCGAGAATGTGCTTGCTATGGGCCGGCGGGTGGAGGGGGGGGGGGGCTATGATTCGTACTCCTCTTTAGCGAATGACTGAATATCACTTTTATGAAGAAAATGGGAGTGAAGGGTAAGGAAACATCTTGAAGGCGGTGAGCGGCAATAAGTATCGACAAAATCGATGATTGTCGGTAAGTTGCTAACGAAGTGAAGCATACCCGTGTAATAAAATGTCTGAATTTTAACACCATAAATTTGCACTATATAATAATGTTTATTTGAGAAATCATCAAAATTCTTATAATGACTTTGAAAAAACGCAGATTTCTTTCGTTTATTTTATCACGCAGTACGAATCAAAGACTGCAGCAGTGACGATCAATCAATCGGATCGCCGTATTAGCAACTTTCCGGGTTCGCCTGCAGCTCACCGTGATAGTTCTGAAATAGACCCAAATGAAACAATTAAGCCATGAAACGATAAAACATTAAACGTATAAGACACCATATAAAATGCACTTATTATTTCTTTAATTAATACAATTACGTAATTGACGAGCACTTTATGTAATTGGCACTAGAAGGAGAGGCTGGCTAGGAAGAAGACAAGGCGAGACGAGACAGAGAGTGTCTCTCAGTTGTTTAAGAAGTAAAAATTAAAAACGAAACACATCCAAAGATTGCGTTCAACGTTTAACATATCGTCTCTGCTTCGGAGGAGAACCGCAGACAACGTTCTGTTATGTTTCATTATGGAAGGTAGATGAGGGCGGGGCGCTGTTCGGCGAGTTCTGGTGCTGTCTCTGAGTCTCCAGGTGGCTTGGTGTCTCAATACGCATATATTACATTTTCAGTCAATTTCAAAAAAATGACTCTGAGCACTATGGGACTCAAATGCTGTGGTCATCAGTCCCCTAGAACTTAGAACTACTTAAACCTAACTAACCTAAGGACATCACACACACCAATGCCCGAGGCAGGATTCGAACCTGCGACCGTAGCAGCAGCGCGGCTCCGGACTGGAGCGCCTAGAACCGCACGGCCACCGCGGCCGGCTCAGTCAATTTCAGCCAATCGAAAATGCTGAACGCAGACCTCTATCTTCTGGGACGATATTATAAGCAAATCCAAGACTGAGGAGCAAAATCAGCAAGCTCGAGCATGTCAAGCTCCATCTGCTTAAAAGACAGTCGATTCTACGAACAGTATTCGACCATAAAATCAATCAAATCGAAAAATAACATGGATATAAACATTAGGGTGAATGACAGAGGGGGAACAAAACAAACGCCACATTGGAGTACGAACGTAAGACACATCTCTGGACCACAAGTGAGTTGCGCTAGTACACTACTGGCCATTAAAATTGCTACACCACGAAGATGACGTGCTACAGACGCGAAATTTAACCGACAGGAAGAAGATGTTGTGATATGCAAATGATTAGTTTTTCGGACCATTCACACAAGGTTGGCGCCGGTGGTGACACCTACAACGTGCTGACATGTGGAAAGTTTCCAACCGATTTCTCATACACAAACAGCAGTTGACCGCCGTTCCCTGGTGAAACGTTGTTGCGATGCTTCGTGTAAGGAGGAGAAATGCGTACCATCACGTTTCCGACTTTCATAAAGGTCGGATTCTAGCCTATCACGATTGCGATTTATCGTATCGCGACATTGCTCCTCGCGTTGGTCGAGATCCAATGACTGTTAGCAGAATATGGAATCGGTGGGATCATGACGGTAATACGGAACGCCATGCTGGATCCCAGCGGCCTCATATCACTAGCAGTCGAGATGACAGGCATCTTATCCGCATGGCTGTAACGGATCGTGCAGCCACGTCTCGATCCCTGAGTCAACAGATGGGGATGTTTGCAAGACCACAACCATCTGCACGAGCAGTTCGACGACATTTGCAGCAGCATGGACTATCAGCTCGGAGACCATGGCTGCGGTTACCCTTGACGCTGCATCACAGACAGGAGCGCCTACGATGGTGTACTCAACGACGAAGCTGGGTGCACGAATGACAAAACGTCATTTTTTCGGATGAATCCAGGTTCTGTTTACAGCATCATGATGGTCGCATCCGTGTTCGGTGACATCGCGGTGAACGCACATTGGAATCGTGTATTCGTCATCGCCATACTGGCGTATCACCCGGCGTGATGATATGGTGTGCCATTGGTTACACGTCTCGGTCACCTCTTGTTCGCATTGCCGGCACTTTGAACAGTGGGCGTTACATTACAGACGTGTTACGACCCGTGGCTCTACCCTTCATTCGATCCCTGCGAAACCCTACACTTCAGCAGGATAATGCACGACCGCATGTTGCAGGTCCTGTACCGGCCTTTCTGGATACAGAAAATGTTCGACTGCTGCCCTAGCCAGCACATTCTCCAGATCTCTCACCAACTGAAAACGTCAGGTCAATGGTGGCCGAGCAACTGGCTCGTCACAATACGTCAGTCACTACTCTTGATGAACTGTGGTATCGTGTTGAAGCTGCATGGGCAGCTGTACCTGTACAAGCCATCCAAGCTCTGTTTGCCTCAATGTCCAGGCGTATCAAGGCCGTTATTACGGCCTGAGGTGGTTGTTCTTGGTTCTTATTTCGTAGTATCTATGCACCCAAATTGCGTGAAAATGTAATCACATGTCAGTTCTAGTATAATATATTTCTCCAGTGAATACCCGTTTATCATCTGCATTTCTTCTTGGTGTAGAAATTTTAATGGCCAGTAATGTAATAATGACAAATCTCTCTGTTACCAAAAAAATATCCATCTCGCATGATTTTTGATACTTTTCGCAATACATTTCGTTCATAGTTGTGAAGTTCTTGTGGAATACGAAATCGTACAGGCCTAAAGCTATTTTTAAACACAACTGCCTCAAAGAGACATTGTATTGAAGCAAGAAAATGAAGACTCAAAATTACGGTTTTGCCATCTAAGGAAGCAATACGCAAGGCTGCAGGCAAAAACCTGCCCCTATTATCAGCCACCGGGATGGGACGCAACAGGCGTGACAACAACAACAACGACAACAGCGGTGAGTAAAGCATCAACGAGCCCCTAGAGATATCTACTAGTTGATCCCATAAGTCATTCACAGATGCAGAAGGGGAAGGAAAAATAATCACCCAAAAAGTCAAACATAAATTAACAAATTTCACACAACATCAGGAACATAGCAAAGGAAAAAATAAAGAACGTAGCATAAAAATCACTAATACCACCACAAAGAGAGGAGGGAGTTGAACGTATCTAACGAAGGAAACACTAGATCAGACAGGAGAGAGGAAAAGATGGAGAGTAGGGAACATAGTAGGCTGCACAAACGTACAGAGACCAATGAGACGAACCAGACTAAGACACAAAAATCGAGGGAAGGGGGGGGGGGAGGAGGAGGATAAAGGGAAAAATACAATGGAATAAAGTGACAAGAAACAGAAATGGACCCGAGAGAAGACGAGAAACAGAAGTAGCCATCGGAAGGCAACAGAATCGGAGAAGATTTACCAAGGAAAAAGGGAACAAAGTAGAGTCACCATAGACTCACTACAGGATCCAAGAAAGAAGACTGTGACTTGGAAGCCGCAAATAAGATGACTTGGTTCTAGACAGGAATACCAAAAGAACACTAACACAAACAGTATAAATAGAAGTGGTAATGAGGTAAATAAGAATGTGAAGAGCTTCTGGAGAGAAGATAGCCTTCAAGATCGGCTACCCATTCCGATATCTTGCTGGCACACAATAGGCGGACTTCTGGCCGCAAGAAATTGTCAGAAGATATAACTTTCGGAAACGCAAAGGGGACACTGAATGGGAGAGAAGAACGTTTGGAGGAAAAAAAAATCACATCCAAATAAGAGCATATCATGAAACACAGGTGGCTTGAAAAATGCGTTGCCTTACATATCAAAGGAGGTAACAGAAGAAACTGATGTTACGATATTCACAGAAATCTACCTCACTGGACCTATAGAACTTCATGATTACTGCACGATACATACACTAGCAGTGCCAACTGGGGGAAGGCCAATGGGGCAGATACCTGCCTTCTAAAGGGGAAAAAGGAAAACATCGAAAGAATTATCAAAGAGGAAAATATGGTAATAATCAAAACTGCTACAACATCGGTAATTATATATCGGTAATTATATATATGCTACAAGTCGTCAGGCGCATTTCCTCTGGTGTTTCAGCAGACATTTTCAGTTTAATTTTTGCGATGTCAAGCTGAAATCAGACCAAACAAAAGGTGTCCATCACCACTTTCCTGCGATGTCTAGTGTCAATGGAAAACGTCAGTTTGCTTTCTGTTACAAGCATTGTGCTTCGTAAGGTGTAATTTAACGAGTTAATTCGATAAACCGGTTCCATAGTTGCTAGAGTGACATCTGGTTTATCGATATGTGTTAACAGGGACAGGAAAATACGAAGAAAAACGAGTACTCAAGCAGCGATTGAGCAGCGCTGCTGGATGGCGGACGAGAAAGGACGAGGCGGGCCAGGAAGACGTGGCGCACAAATATTTACAAATATTTCAGTACCTGTTGTGGGTATGAGCTGCATTAGAGACTGGTGAGAGCAATCCACATAGCCACAGCAGTAATGCAGTGTAATACAGCGTCACTTTCAGAACAATTCCACGGAATAGTCAGGTGTTTCACTTTCCATAACCCTAACACGATGGTATCTACTGAATATTACGAAGTTTTAGTTTATGAAAACGTAGTACAAAGTAAATGAAAGGCCATTAATTTAGCTTAGTTACTAAAGTTAATGAGTGGCAAGACTGTCCATTTAAAAAGCAATTCCTAACCAACAAAACAATCAAAGAAGTACTTACCGTTTGCCACCAGAGCAATTTTATGTAACTGATTTGCATTCCCTAATTAACGTTGAGCTTATTTTGCTACTTTATTATAGATTATTCGTCGTGGACACGTGAGCCATTAACAGTCCACATAACATTAAGAAACCGGAAAGTTTTCTCAAAGCAAAGTAGCCAACAAATGCTTAGATAAAACGAGGTAGGAAAAGTGAAGCAGAAAAATAGAAAACCAAAATTAAACTATTTCATTGCGTCGGTTTAAACAAACCGCTGTTTTACTCTCGACACCATTTCCAGTCTAGAAAGGATGCCACTGTAGCACGCAGTACATCATATGAGCCATCAAGTGCAGAGAATGACTCACTAATGTGAGTTTTAACATTGTTCTGTGTGACCATATTCTTTACTGTTTCCCAGAAGTAGAAATCTTGGAGGACATACGGCCATTTAACATCCATACATCTACACTCCTGGAAATTGAAATAAGAACACCGTGAATTCATTGTCCCAGGAAGGGGAAACTTTATTGACACATTCCTGGGGTCAGATACATCACATGATCACACTGACAGAACCACAGGCACATAGACACAGGCAACAGAGCATGCACAATGTCGGCACTAGTACAGTGTATATCCACCTTTCGCAGCAATGCAGGCTGCTATTCTCCCATGGAGACGATCGTAGAGATGCTGGATGTAGTCCTGTGGAACGGCTTGCCATGCCATTTCCACCTGGCGCCTCAGTTGGACCAGCGTTCGTGCTGGACGTGCAGACCGCGTGAGACGACGCTTCATCCAGTCCCAAACATGCTCAATGGGGGACAGATCCGGAGATCTTGCTGGCCAGGGTAGTTGACTTACACCTTCTAGAGCACGTTGGGTGGCACGGGATACATGCGGACGTGCATTGTCCTGTTGGAACAGCAAGTTCCCTTGCCGGTCTAGGAATGGTAGAACGATGGGTTCGATGACGGTTTGGATGTACCGTGCACTATTCAGTGTCCCCTCGGCGATCACCAGTGGTGTACGGCCAGTGTAGGAGATCGCTCCCCACACCATGATGCCGGGTGTTGGCCCTGTGTGCCTCGGTCGTATGCAGTCCTGATTGTGGCGCTCACCTGCACGGCGCCAAACACGCATACGACCATCATTGGCACCAAGGCAGAAGCGACTCTCATCGCTGAAGACGACACGTCTCCATTCGTCCCTCCATTCACGCCTGTCGCGACACCACTGGAGGTGGGCTGCACGATGTTGGGGCGTGAGCGGAAGACGGCCTAACGGTGTGCGGGACCGTAGCCCAGCTTCATGGAGACGGTTGCGAATGGTCCTCGCCGATACCCCAGGAGCAACAGTGTCCCTAATTTGCTGGGAAGTGGCGGTGCGGTCCCCTACGGCACTGCGTAGGATCCTACGGTCTTGGCGTGCATCCGTGCGTCGCTGCGGTCCGGTCCCAGGTCGACGGGCACGTGCAGCTTCCGCCGACCACTGGCGACAACATCGATGTACTGTGGAGACCTCACGCCCCACGTGTTGAGCAATTCGGCGGTACGTCCACCCGGCCTCCCGCATGCCCACTATACGCCCTCTCTCAAAGTCCGTCAACTGCACATACGGTTCACGTCCACGCTGTCGCGGCATGCTACCAGTGTTAAAGTCTGCGATGGAGCTCCGTATGCCACGGCAAACTGGCTGACACTGACGGCGGCGGTGCACAAATGCTGCGCAGCTAGCGCCATTCGACGGCCAACACCGCAGTTCCTGGTGTGTCCGCTGTGCCGTGCGTGTGATCATTGCTTGTACAGCCCTCTCGCAGTGTCCGGAGCAAGTTTGGTGGGTCTGACACACCGGTGTCAATGTGTTCTTTTTTCCATTTCCAGGAGTGTACCTGCTGTTTTATTGGGAAAAAGATAAGGTGTAGCTTGGCGTGCAGATGCAGTGCAGTCTCATCTTGGTGCATCCCATCACTTGCTTCGTTTTTAAATCAATGTCGTCGAGCAGAGTAGGCAGTTCGTTCCGCAGTAAATTGGTGTACCCCGTTCAATCTGCTTTCAAAAAAATGAGAAGCAATGGCACGCTTACTGATAATACCACCATAGTACAATAGCTGGCGATCCATCGGTTATGATGATCTCCCCCACGCATTCAATGGCAGTTCACGGAGGCACATCTGTACTGCAAGAAGTTGAATCGTCTGTGAGTGGAGTCTCTTTAAAAGAACTGAACGGGTTGGTTTAATACCCATTCACAGAGGATCAGCCGACCGGCGTTGTTATCCACTGAAAGCCTTTGGTGCACATGCCGGCGGTAATCTTGCATGTCACAGTCTTTCAAAATGCCACGCACAGTGCAGCGTCCTTGAACTGCTGTGTGGGTGTGAGTGTGCCATATCCCATCCAGAGACAATTTTGATTTTGCATAGGCCTTCTTCGCTGACGTTTCACGGGGTGCAGATCCCCTGTATCTCGAGCTCTACATCTGCATCTACATAGTTACTCTGCAATTCACACTTAAGTGCCTGGCAGAGGTTTCATCGAACCATTTTCATGCTATTTCTCTCTCATTCCACTCTCGAATGGCGCGTGGGAAAAATGAACATCTAAATCTTTCCGTTCGAGCCCTGATTTATCTTATTTTATTATGATGAACATTTCTCCCTACGTAGGTGGGTGTCAATAAAATATTTTCGCATTCGGAAGAGAAAGTTAATGACTGAAATTTCGTAAATAGATCTCGCCACAAAGAAAACCGCCTTTGTTCAGTGACTGCCACCCTAACTTGCGTATCATATCAGTGACACTCTCACCCCTATTGCGCGATAACACGAGACGAGCTGCCCTTCTTTGCACTTTTTCGATCTCTTCCGTCAATCCTACCTGGTAAGGATCCTACAGCGCGCAGCAATATTCCAGCAGAGGACGGACAAGTGTAATGTAGGCTGCTTCTTTAATGGGTTTGTCGCATCTATTAACTGCTCTGCCAACAAAGCGCAGTCTTTGTTTCGCTTCCCCACAATATTATCTATGTGGTCTTTCCAATTTAAGTTGCTCGTAATTGTAGTTCCTAGGTATTTAGTCGAATTGACAGCCCTTCTATTTGTGCGATTTATTGCACACCCAAAATTTATCGCATTTCCTTTAGTACCCATGAGGGTGACATAGTACTTTTCTTTGTTTAGTGCCAATTGCCACTTTTCGCACCATACAGAAATTTTCTCTAGATCATTTTGTAATTGTAATTGATCGTCTGATGATTTTATAGACGGTAAATTACAGCGTCATCTGCAAACAATCTAAGGAAGCTGCTCAGATTATCACCTAGATCATTTATGTATACCAGGATCAGCAAAGGGCCTATGACACTACTTTTGCGGAATGCCAGATATCAGTTCTATTCATCTCTATGATTTATCGTCGATCACTACGAACTGTGACCTCTCTGAGAGGAAATCACGAATGCAGTCACACAACTGAGACGATACTCCATATGCACGCATTTTGATTAATAGTCGCTTGTGAGGAACGGTATCAAAAGCCTTCTAGAAATCTAGGAATATGGAATAGATCTGAGATCCCTTGTCGACTGCAATGATTACTTCATGGGAATAAAGAGCTAGCTGCGTTGCTCAAGAACGATACTTTCTGAATCCATGTTGGTTATGCATCAATAAGTCATTTTCTTCAAGGTGGTTCATAATGTTCGAGTACAGTATGTGCTCCAAAATCCTACTGCAAATTGAGGTCAGTGATATGGGTCTTTAATTCAATGGTTTATTCCTATTTCCTCTCATAAATATTGGTGTACTACAGCTGGAACCGTGTCTGCACAAAGATGCCTCCCTTCAGGCTGAGTATACAATTTAGCGTGCACCCGAGCAGCCTCCCTGGGAAACTCATTACACGTGCCTAAACTAATAAAATTCATAGTAAGGAATTTTGACAGAGAGATCCACTGCAGCAAAGACACCTAAATAGGATGCTTGTAAAAGAAACCCTTGCTGCACTTGCACATTAAAAAAAATTTTGTCTGCTACTTCCGAAGGCATGCTCATGTGGTATGCTGCAGTGTAGCGTGACAGGAAGAAAAGCGACATGTGTCCACTGCCAGCTCCGATGTCTCATAGCAATCATCGTATCGGTAAAGATTTATCCGCCACTCCTTCATTGCCCACCTTGCCCCGTCTCGTGTGCCGCTAAGGCGTGTACTGTCTGCTACCTCTAAGCAACAGTGCTACCCAGCCGCTGATGGAGTACTGGTCATTCCGCATGTTTTGATGCCCCTGTTAATATATACCGATAAACGAGATAGCTCACTAGATTAATTTGGAACTGCTCTATCGAAATGGGTCATTAAATTCTACTCTATAAATCATTTTGTTCGCAGCAGGCAACAAATAGACTTTTTCCGTTGGATCTATACATCGCAGGAACGTGGTGTTGGGGTGCATTTGTCTGGGCTGACCACAATTACACACTGGAAAAACCAAGTCGCAAATATCTGCCGAAACACCAGAGAAAATGTGCCTGATGATTCACAGGAAAGACACCCTGCACTCTGAGGTGACAAAAGTCATGGGATAGCGATATGCACGTAGACAAATGGCGGTAGTATCGCATGCACCAGGTATAAAAGGGCATTGCACTGGCGGAGCGTCACTTGCATCCCGGTGATTCGTGTGAAAAGGTTTCCAATGTGATTATGGCAGCACGACGAGGATCAGCTTAGGGAAAACTCCATTTCGGAAATCGTTATGGAATTCAATATCCCGAGATCCACTGTGCCAAGAATGTGCCGAGAATACCAAATTTCAGGCATTACCTCTTACCATAGACAATACAATGGTCGACAGCCTTCATTTAAAGACCGAGATCAGCGGTGTTTGCGTCATCAGCGCTAACAAAATGTGTTCAAATGTGTGTGATTTCCCATGGGGCCATACTACTGAGGTCATCGGTCCCAATACTTACACAATACTTAAACTAAGTTATACTAAGGACAACATAGACACACCCATGCCCGAGGCAGCGCTAACGCACCAAGCAACGCTGCGTGAAATAACCGCAGAAATTAATGTGGGACTACGACGAACGTATCTATTAGGATAGTGCGGCGATATTTGGCGTTACTGGGATATGGCTGCAGACGACAGACGAGATTTCCTTTCCTAACAGCACGACATCGCCTGCAGCGCTCTCCTGGGCTCTTGACCATATCGCGTGGAACCCAGACGAATCCCGATTCTAGTTGGTAAGAGCCGATGGTAGAGTTCGAGCGTGGTGCAGACTTTACGAAGCCATTTACCCAAATTGTTATCATGGCACTGTGCAAGATGATTGGTGGCACCATAATGGTGTGGACTGTGTTTACATCGAATGGACTGCGTCCTCTGGTCCTACTTAATCGATCATTGACCGGAAATGGTTACGTTCGGCTACTTGGAGATAATTTTCAGCCATTTATGGACTTCATATTCCCAAAAAAATTATGGAATTTTTACGGATGACAATGCACCAGGTCAGCGGTCTACAGTTGTTTACGACTGGTTTGAAGAACATTCTGGACAATTCGAGCGAATGATTTGGCCACCCAGATCACCTGACGTGTATCCCACCTAACATTTATGAGACGTAATCGAGAGGTCACTTCGTGCTCAAAATCCTGCACCGGCAATACTTCCGCAACTACGGTTCAAAATGGTTCAAATGGCTCTGAGCAGTATGGGACTTAACGTATGAGGTCATCAGTCCCCTAGAACTTAGAACTACTTAAACCTAACTAACCTAAGGACATCACACACATCAATGCCCGAGGCAGGATTCGAACCTGCAACCGTAGCGGTCGCGCGGTTCAAGACTGTAGCACCTAGAACCGCTTGGTCACCCAGGCTGGCCGCAATTATGGATGGCTATAGAAGCAACCTGGTTCAATATTTCTGCAGGGGACTTCCAACGACTTGTCAGTCCATGCCACGTCAGGTTGCTGCACTACTCCGAGCAAAAGAGGTCCTACACGAAATTAGGAGCTTAACTGTAGAACTGATAAGCAGAACGCCAAAGCAAACTTACTGCTAGAACACTAGAAGCAAATAAATAGGAAATACCAGCGTACATAGCACATATCGGAACCAGTAAAGTCTACTTTGTGTTTTATAAAGGAGAAAGCTTAAAGATAAGCAAATAAGGACTATGATCCTCATCAACAGCTCCCATAAGAGAGCATTCCCAATAACGACAAGCTCCGACACCAAAACACCACACACATAAAACACTACAACCAAGAAAAGAAGCAACTAGACCAAATACTTACTCTCGTAAAATACAACAAGAATTAATAGAGCAAAACAAAGAAAATATCAAAAGAGCGAGGGCACTAACAGAAGAGGGGAAATTGAATGGACCCCTGAAAACAGGACAGAAATAATACGGGTATTACACATAGCAAAAACACGCAGTGGTTCTCCGAAATTGGAAGAACAGCTGTAGAGGAATGGGAATCACTGTCAACGATGTACAGATAATTTCATTTAGTTTTTCTGACATTCAAGCTATTATAGAACAATATGATTACGACCTTGAGTTCATGATACGATGATTATATCAGGAATACAACACATGGAGACTACAAATGAGTCTAAACAAAACTGAGTATCTGGTGGTGAACAGTGGCGCTAAATTTGAAGTACACATCAATGACAAGTAGTTATGAGACAGGTAGAGAAATTTAAATACCTCGGGGCCCATATTAATAAAGATGGATTGGGCCATACGAAAGTAAAATGTAGAATACAGCAAAGCAGAAAAGTGTTAGGGTATATGAATTCGTTTTGGTGGGATAAGAATATTTCCAACAGTGGGCAAAGAAGGTTTATGAATGGAAACCACCCGGCAGACGTAAGTGCGGAAGACCACGACGTTCTTGGACAGACCACATAAATGGAGTAATGGAACATCGTAGCATCAACAAGGAGGATGTGCTGGATAAAGAGGCCTGGTGGAGGATAACAGGAATACAACAAGATATTGTTATTAATTAATCTTTGTATTGATTAATCCTGTAATAATAATAAAAAATCACACAGTCAGCAGACAGATTTAGACACGCATGAAGAAGAAAGTAGGAGACAGATACCTACAATTAAATGAAAAAGGGGGTAATACACTCCTGGAAATTGAAATAAGAACACCGTGAATTCATTGTCCCAGGAAGGGGAAACTTTATTGACACATTCCTGGGGTCAGATACATCACATGATCACACTGACAGAACCACAGGGACATAGACACAGGCAACAGAGCATGCACAATGTCGGCACTAGTACAGTGTATATCCACCTTTCGCAGCAATGCAGGCTGCTATTCTCCCATGGAGACGATCGTAGAGATGCTGGATGTAGTCCTGTCGAACGGCTTGCCATGCCATTTCCACCTGGCGCCTCAGTTGGACCAGCGTTCGTGCTGGACGTGCAGACCGCGTGAGACAATGCTTCATCCAGTCCCAAACATGCTCAATGGGGGACAGATCCGGAGATCTTGCTGGCCAGGGTAGTTGACTTACACCTTCTAGAGCACTTTGGGTGGCGCGGGATACATGCGGACGTGCATTGTCCTGTTGGAACAGCAAGTTCCCTTGCCGGTCTAGGAATGGTAGAACGATGGGTTCGATGACGGTTTGGATGTACCGTGCACTATTCAGTGTCCCCTCGACGATCACCAGTGGTGTACGGCCAGTGTAGGAGATCGCTCCCCACACCATGATGCCGGGTGTTGGCCCTGTGTGCCTCGGTCGTATGCAGTCCTGATTGTGGCGCTCACCTGCACGGCGCCAAACACGCATACGACCATCATTGGCACCAAGGCAGTAGCGACTCTCATCGCTGAAGACGACACGTCTCCATTCGTCCCTCCATTCACGCCTGTCGCGACACCACTGGAGGCGGGCTGCACGATGTTGGGGCGTGAGCGGAAGACGGCCTAACGGTGTGCGGGACCGTAGCCCAGCTTCATGGAGACGGTTGCGAATGGTCCTCGCCGATACCCCAGGAGCAACAGTGTCCCTCATTTGCTGGGAAGTGGCGGTGCGGTCCCCTACGGCACTGCGTAGGATCCTACGGCCTTGGCGTACATCCGTGCGTCGCTGCGGTCCGGTCCCAGGTCGACGGGCACGTGCACCTTCCGCCGACCACTGGCGACAACATCGATGTACTGTGGAGACCTCACGCCCCACGTGTTGAGCAATTCGGCGGTACGTCCACCCGGCCTCCCGCATGCCCACTATACGCCCTCGCTCAAAGTCCGTCAACTGCACATACGGTTCACGTCCACGCTGTCGCGGCATGCTACCAGTGTTAAAGTCTGCGATGGAGCTCCGTATGCCACGGCAAACTGGCTGACACTGACGGCGGCGGTGCACAAATGCTGCGCAGCTAGCGCCTTTCGACGGCCAACACCGCGGTTCCTGGTGTGTCCGCTGTGCCGTGCGTGTGATCATTGCTTGTACAGCCCTCTCGCAGTGTCCGGAGCAAGTATGGTGGGTCTGACACACCGGTGTCAATGTGTTCTTTTTTCCATTTCCAGGAGTGTATGTCGAAGAGGAGGCAAAATAAGCAGAGGATGCAAAATAAAACCCACTGATAACAACGAAGAAGAAAGTGTCAGCCACAACGCGACAAAATCGCATGAAGAAATGGGAAACACGTTTATCGGAAATACTGAATTAACAGAAAAAAGTCAAGGCTTATGAAATGGAAGCAACGGAGACCACGCACAAATTTGAATTAATTACAACTGCTGAACCCAGACAAGCAGTAAAAGAAGTAAGAAATTGAGGAAATCCTTTCACCCTTGAGCCGAAAGCCAATGATCAAGTCCTTTTGGACGTCAAATAAATAGCTCCATTTTCGCATTACAATAACTGCCCTATTTTCTGCGTCCTCACAACACACTTTAGACTCCACTGCTAGTTCTTCTGCCACCTGCTGTCCGTTAGTGGTCACTGTACTTTGACGTCGAACGTAAACGGTGTCACATTAATTTGACTGGACCACGTAGAAGACACACTGAGACACAGGAGAGAAAAGTACTACACAGTCTCCATAGACCTCAGGCAAGCGTTTGGCTCAGTAAGTGGAGGAAAACAAATAGACAAAACTGAAAGCAATGATTAGAGAGGGAGACCCACTGGTGAGAACAATCGAGACATGCCTTCAACGAAATCTGATCCAAATAAACAATAAAGTTGAAGTCTCAGAGAAAATTTTACAGACGAATCGAGTTCTATAACGTGACCCTCTGAGTCCACCGCTTTTCCAACATGTATACGCCAGATATGACAAACATAAAAGAAGAAGACTCAAAAGCAGAAATCAGTCTGTATGCAGACGACTTATTGATGGTATCAGCAGTAAGACAGGACATACAGAAGACACTACAAAGACTAGAATCTTGGGCAAAAGAAAGTGACTCAAAGTAAGCTAAGAGAATACAGTTCCTATTATATTCAGGAAGGGAGGAAGAACATGTCCCAAAGAGAGTATAACTTCATATAATGAACCACTTCAAGTAATAGGAAAATATAAATACCAGGAAATTACATTACAGCTTACAGTAACATATTGCAGTATGCTTATTCAGGAACAAGCAGCAGCAGTCCTATCAAAGTTTTATATAACATCCCCAATATAACCAGTCTGTCTACGCTCTAAAAACACAGTGATGACACTATTTAAAAGCAGGAGTGGCGCCTGTCAAAACTATGAAATGGAGATCATATTGGAAAGAAATTAAGATAGACGATGTGAAAAGAACAAAAGAAGTCAAGACGATGTTCATGAAACGGATACTAAGAGTGGGAAAAACATCGCCATCCGACTTACACATGTCATATAGGACATCAGATTACAACACTGGCTGCCTTCCAAAGGACCATAACAGGAACTGATTAACATCACAGAAAGGAAAAAGGAGATACACCTGTAGGTCTACACCACAATACCTTTGCTGCATGATAGGTGGACCAGAGAAAGTAGGAACTAGAGGCGTGTAACAACAAAGCTTGTGATGCAGTCGTTTCATCATAGAATATGTGTGAATAACAAATTCCACGTACCAAATGAGCAGTGTAAACGTGTGTTATGTGGACAAGGATGTAAAAATACTACATCTACGACAGGACTAGAAAACTTATAAAATCCTTGCAAAAAGTATATAAACTTGTATGTTGAAGATGAATCTGAGCGCACTTTGTCGGCCGGAGTGGCCGAGCGGTTCTAGGCGCTACAGTCTGGAACCGCACGACCGCTACCGTGGCAGGTTCGAATCCTGCCACGGGCATGGATGCGTGTGATGTCCTTAAGTTAGTTAGGTTTAGGTAATTCTAAGTTCTAGGGGACTGATGAGTTGCACGGGATAATAATACCGCTTAGTCATCAATTTATCGCGGGGGAAATGAGCAATGTAAATCACGTGCATTCGGCCCGTTAACGCTAGAAGACTATCACTTTTAATGCCACTTTCTGGATAGTGAGGGAATGGAATTTGAAGCCGAGACCTGCCAACGACTCAGTCAGCGAAACAGAGGGCACGCGCTCTGAAGATGCAGCTACGCAGTTGATACTTTGTTTTCAGCTTCGTTGCTTAATTACGCGATATGCGGGACTCTGGCCTGGAGTCCTTGACATTTGCAGTAATTTGAACGTAGCTACCGGCTGACCGCCAGCGGGAAGAACTCTGCCGTGAGTCACGTGGGCTGATACCTGTGGTTAAAGGCGTGACAGCCAGTAGTCAGCGGCTGCCATCTACTGTGGAACTCCGCCACCTGCCTGCACGTCAGTTCCGGGCAGGGCCCACTGCTGACGTGCGCGTAGCCGTCTCGCATACGAGAACTAACAAGTATCTTGTGATTTCCCTTTTCCCCGAGAATTACTCACTTCACGTGCGAAGCTAAACAGAACAATTCGGTGTTACTGGTGTGTACAGTAAACAAGGAGTAGCAATGTCATTGAGCACTTGGAATTTGTTTGATATCTTATACCCACTAACCTTTGTATCTTTATTGCACGGGAAATAACTATGATGTGTGTCTTGTTTGATATCAGACGTATTCCACTCATTCATTGTAGTTCTTTGTGACAACAAAAATAACCACTTTATTCATCCCTGTTTAGCTTGCATTCATTACTGTTCGGTTCCGTTTCGATTTTACAAATACACCAAGAGATCGTAACGCAACGTGGAACTCAAGTTCAGGCCCTCGACTCATACCCGTTTACCAGCGTGAAATAGGAGAAAATCTGATTATGAAATATTAGTACAGAACAACCTTACTGAGAAGCAATGTTTTGGAATAACCCTAACAATATTAACCACCTCACCAAACTGTCAATTTGCATCGCCGCATTCGACATGTGTCAGTCACCCACAAGCTGTCGAGAACAAGGAACAAGTAAAAGCTCGACTACTGGGCTACTTGGTCACTGGCTACGGCCACGGCTTTGCTTCCTCAGCCTTCACAGAGAGAAAACTTCAGATATAACGACTGTCTGTAGTAAATACTGGTACAGAATCATTTCGCGGTAACCGTTTAACAACATAATGAAAATATAGAGAAAACGAAACAGAGCTTTGAAAGTGGGGATTCAACAACCAACGTTTCAGTTATTCGACAGTACTCGCATGCAGTTACTTGTTAAGTGTAACTGACAAGTCTGATTTACTTAAAGGAACCTGAAAATTGGCCCGATAGTCAAAATTAATAAAGAACGAAGGGGTAACATTCCACGAATCACAGTCTGAATGTGCTAGGTAAACTAAAAAACCTGAGAAGGATAATGCAAAGCTCAGTGTGGATATAAACGTCATCAGTGATGTGAACCAGAGAAAGGTAAAGAATTCTGGTTAAACAGATATAGGGTAATATCAACAGCTGTAGAAAATGGTGTATCTGGACAAGGATTCATTATGAATAGAAAGGAAGGGAAGTTCTGAATTAATGCGAGCATTTCTGAGATAGGAGTAATCTAATTAAATTCAACCAACACCAAGCAGAAGATGAAGAGAAACTGTATGAGAAAATTAAACTAGTGATTCATTTTATAAAGGGAGATGCTAATCTAATAACCATGGAAAACTGGAATACGGAGGGATGGAAGACGGAGTTATGGTAGGCTACTGGTCTGCTAGCAGGAACGGGAGAGGAGAAAGACTAATGTTCTATAATAAATTTTGTATTGTAATAGCGAATATACCGTCCAAAATTACTAGAGGAGGCGATACACTTGGAAGAGGTCTGGGATACTGGAAGATTTCAGCTGGACTACATCACGAGGACATCGGATGATGCTGGATCACGCACAGACTCCGAAATTTGATATTGGAATGTAAGGCGTACCCAGGAGCACATATAAACACAGGTCACAGTTTAGCAAAAATGAAAAGTGGTTATATGTTTCGGGTTATCGTCCAGAAGAATGAACGGGAAAAGAAGTGGGATAGTGAAGTGCTGAGGAATGATACTACAGTAAAGAAAAACACAGTATGCAGTTCTATTGAAGAAGAAGGGCCGTCTCTCACAGAACGTGGACAAGCAAATAAGGTACAAGGAAGGTAACTGCGAAGAAAGCTTAGATAGTGGGAGATATACTTCAATTATCTCATTGCCTTACTAATATTTTTATCCATAGTCGATTTAAATTTAGGACAGTCAGGATATTTTGCCTTACTCGCTTTTCTCAAAATTATATCGTTTTGATAGGTATTCTTTTGTGAGTAAATCTATCCTCACTATGTACTGAAGCGAAGATAAATTGTTTTAGAAGTTTTTGTTGGTATGGTGTATCTGAAAAAATACAGTCATGTCCAGCGCCACTAGACATTTCTCACACTGGTACCTTGTATCACTTTTTTCCTTCCTAGCTTTGCACACTACACAATTTCTGGAGCGTGTTTCATGGTGCGATCGGGGGGGAAAGCTTGGGTAAACCTAACAAAACCAGAAAATCATTTCTTATAACTAGCAAAATATAGAAAGAAATGTGTGTTATGCGTCACTAAACAAATTGATTTCTCAACTTTCCAATGTAATATAACACGTCACACTATGTGTTAACACTAGGAAGAAGTTACACCTCCTCGTGCCGTCTCACAGCCAGCAACGGTCTTGAAACCTGCGGGCGATAATGAGGCGGCTGTGTAAGCCAATAGCTTAATCGACGAAAGACGGAAGTACAGAAATGTTCAGGAAAATAAAGGATTACAGAGACATACGCCACGTACGAATGAAATAAATAGAAAGTGTAGGGAAGCGGGAAAATGGTGGCAGGAAAAATGAGATGAAATCGAAAAAGAAGTAATTATCGGAAGGACTGATTCTGCACCTACACAAATCAAGACAGCCTTCAGCGAAATAAACAAAGTTATCAACATTAAGAGTGGAAGATGAATTCCGTTGCTAAACGCAGAGGTGAGACAGAGTAGGTGGAAAGAGTGCACTGAAGGCATCTAAGAGGGGGGTAATAGAAGAAGAAATGATAGTTGATGTGGAAGACAAAGGTGACCAGGAATTACCATGAGAGTTTAACAGAACTTTGGAAAAATTGTGACCAAACGAGGCGGAAGGCATAGATAGCATTACTTTGCAATTTGTAAAATCATTTAGGGAAGGCGCAAGCAAGCGACTATTCCTGTTGGTTTGTAGAATCTTTGAATCGGGATGCTTATCAGGCTTTCAGAGTAAGATCATCGATATAATTCCGAAGTTAGCAAAGACAGTAATGGCGGAAACCATCGCACTATCGCCTTAACAACTTACGCATCCAAATTGCTGGCCAGGGTAATATACAGACGAATGTAAAAGAAGCAAGATCTTTTAGATGAACAACAGTTTCTCTTTAAAGAAGAGAAACACCAGAGAAAATTCTAACGTTGTGCTTGATAATGAAATAAAAAAAGTATCAAACGCTGCATTAAGCTAAAATTCTGAGGAAAATTTGTGTAAGCTGCCGGGAATGGCGGGTAATACGGGCTCTGTACAAGAACCAAGAAGAAAAATAAAAATGGAAGATCATAAAGAAGTTCAACGACTAGAAACGGTGTTAAACAGGTATGTAGTGTTTCGTCCCTACAGTTGAGTTTATATATGTATAAGAAGCAATGAGAGAAATGAAAGGTTTCAAAGTGACATTAAAATTCGGGATAGAAGGATATCGATGATAAGAACTGCTAATGACATTATTGTCCTCATTGAAAATAATGAAGACCTGTTTATGTGATTGGAGCGATCTGTCAGTTTAACGGAAAGAAATTTCTTCTGAAGCCAAGATTCACGATGACCATTTTCGACTGAAGTTTGCTGTCACATGATTTACAAACGTAACGAAAGTCAACGGCATTAAAAGGAAAATTTTATAATACTGTAAAAGAACAATTTTCAAAAATTAGGCCTAGGGCAGAGCGTGCACTTGCCGGAACGTCAGCAGTTTTTTGTGTTACAAAGAAATTTACAGGCATCGACAGGAAATATTTCCAATGGGAACTTCAATGTCGGGTTTACTTTGAACAAAAACAATGTTATTAACCAGTTACTGACAGCTTCGCACTATATCCTAAATGCACTGAATGGGAGGTACAAAATAACACCAAACTGCAAGCGTACACAATGCAAAAAATTTATAAATCCATTCGTAAATAAAACAAATATTTTCAAAATAGCTAGAAAACCATTCGTGCAGTGCAAGAGAGAAGACGATAATCTTTTCATTGACAGGTAAGAGCAGATTTCAATCCGTATTCACTTATTAAAGAGTTAGTTTATTAAAGCTACTGATTGAGTATAAACAAACACCTGGTGACAGGTAAAATACAGTGGCAGGTGTGACGGCAATAAACATGTAGAAATGCTCTAAGTACACTACGAAATGACAAACTAATTACATTTTTCATTTTTGTCTTTTATAAAGGCGCATCAACAGTTTGCTAGATGTGGCGTCCATTCAAACGCCCAATGTCCTTGCAGCGACCTAGGTGCAGGAAGCAAGGACCCGTACCGCGAGTACAAACACGGCATGGGTGGCGACGATGGCGCGCACCCTATCGGCTGCCGAAAGAGCAAGACACAGGGGAAGCCTCCCTGGGGTACAACACTTTGCACATCCCGTCGGTTAGGTATGGATACAACTATATCCTTCTGCCAACAGTCACAGGCAGTTACCCCTTCTCTACTCTGAGTCATCAAATATCACTGTCTCCTGTTGTTTGATGATGCATTTTTGCACCCGATAATCCTCATAACTCTGGTTTCATTCTGGGGTACGTAGTCAAAAACATTAGATTACTGATCTGGAGAACACATTTTCCATTCCTCTATCAGCCTTTTTTCTCGTCCCTTTTATGCAGTTTTTAGTTTCCTTTCACTTCTACGTATTCCATCGAATTCAGGAGCTGTTCCACCATTCGAATACTTTCATCTGGTTCCTGCTCTTTCTGTAATATGTGATTTCCTACAAACTTTTCGTATCTCTGCTTCCGCTTTCAAACCATTTAAGTAAAATAAATTCATTTCTTAGTTGGATAGCTGGATTTAATATCGTTGGAAAATAAATGACGTGGTCACCAGTGCCGTTTCTCTAGTTCATACTATTCAAGTTTACTCCCGCATGTCACTCTTTTTGATAATCACTTTCAGTACGGAATGGTAATCGCGACAAGGCATCTGCAGTTACGTTGCTATTTCCCTTCGTATAACTAATTTTCATATCGGATTGTTGCAAATATAAGCCATCTCGGCTAAGTAAGGATGCCTCAGGAGGCACCTATTCAAGAAACCAAGGGCTTTGCCGTCGGTTAACATAGTTGTGTGGTAAGCTATCAAGTATCCCTAATTTTTCTTAAGAGCGTAGACGATAACTAATGCTTGTTGCTCAGAAGCACAGTAATCCTTTTCTGCTGTTTCTAGCTGGTAAAATCCATAGCGTGTGGAAGTTCCACCCCACCCATGGTTTCTAGCTCGGGAAGATGCATCCCTCTCCCACAATAACCCGAAAAACCCTCCTGAGACAGTCGACATATAGAACAATAAAGAGAAATCTGGGTGGTTCAGTATTCTGCTACTGACAACTCAACCTTTAATTCCCAAAAAGACCTCTCGCACTATCTGGTCAATTTCCAAGGAACATCCTTTGTCAGTAATTTATTTAAATTTGGATAATAAGAAGTCTGTGACAAATCGAACCACGGTGGAAGCCAACCATGGATTCAGACTGCTTCTTAGAGTTTGGGCTCAAGAATACTTCTATTGCCCTTAATTTTATCACTTCGGAAACAAGCTCTTTTTCACTAATAACATGCTCTTGGAATCAAATATCCTTTCTTGCGAATCCAGTTTCTTCCAGTCCAAATTTCATGCCGATTCTCTGCTTGACTATTATGAACTTCCCTTGTGGTTTAAGGTGTTCCATCCAATGGGAAGTTGCCAACAACAAATCGAAAACATATACAGTTATCGGGATCAGTAAGTCTCTACCGGACTCTTGTTCTATTACACGAACAGATACATTTATGGCAATATTGAGACCGAAATGTACAACACAAAGTCAGTAGCACAGTTCTCAGTCAGTTCTCCTTATAGGAGGATTGTGCCACCAACTGGATGTTTCAGTGCCCACGTATTCTGTCAAGAAAGCGCAAAAAATTCGCTTAGCGGAATTTTTGCAGTTAAGTCATCAATGTTTTTAGGACCACTCTCTCTCTCTCTCTCTCTCTCTCTCTCTCTCTCTCTCTCTCTCTCTCTCCCTATCCCTCTCCCTCTTTCATTCAATTTTCAAATTTCGAGGATCTAAGACCAATATCATGCTCTAATTGGATTTTGAAGCAGTAACAAGCAGATTTATGTAATCACTAGGAGCCTTCTTAATAACGCCCGCTTTAACATGTGATCAATTTCTTACTTTATGGTTTCTTTCATAGAAAGAGGAATCAGGTATCACCTCACCACAAAAATCTCGTGTGCCTTAATGATTAATTTGCACTCAAAGCCTTTCACAATAACTAGACAATTACAGAGTACACTACTACACTACTGTTATGCAGCAATATGTTCTTGAACGTCCAGTTTCTTTTCCAAAGACGTATGTTCCAATGAGTTACTCCTATTTTTAATTCCATCTTTATTAAGTTCTCTTCATCCCTCCTACCAATGTCTGACGTCCTAACGTTCTTTCAGGGGCTTTGGTGTAGATGCTCGCAATGTTCACTTTTAAATATTCATTGTCAATACATGGAAAACGCGCCAGTAATGCTATAAACTTACTCTCTTTGATAAACGTGTACAATTTCTCACTTTGAAAATCTAGTTCACAGGAATGTTTATTTAAAAATCTACTCCAAACACAACCTTTACATTTAGACTAGGGATAATGAGATATTTTAGTTCCCCTGTCTGTAAAACTATCACCACAGTAAGTCAAGTTCCATGCTTAGTAGGATTTGAAGCCTTTCCAGTGGTACGTACAGTTTTCAGACTTGACGTGGGTATTTTAACTGAATTATCTTAGGTGGAAGCGATTCATAATTTTTTTCCTCAGTGACGGTAATCAGGTTTCAGCTATCCAGACAGGCTCTAACTTCAACTTCTCCAATCTCAGTCTTAAGTGCAGGGCTTGTTACACTGTCACAGATTGCTTCTTCTTTTTCATCATCATCTTCCTCTTCGCCCTCCAGCAAATCTTCGCTTATGGCAGGCCATCTGAAATCCGACGACAAGGGCGTATACTGTGCGGTATTTACGAGTAAACTGCTCAAAGTCTGGGATAATCTATTGCTCTACGATAGATCGTAAAGTTCACCGGCCATCCATGCTGCTTCACATGCGCATAAGACATGCACTTCATCGATGCTGCACTTTCTGCGCATTAGGTATTCGGAATCCTTAGTTTATATATTAAATCTACAGCGTCAGCACACATTTTATGATATGTAGCTATACGAGCACCAGTATATACTTTGTTTGACCCTTCCCTTACTAACTGAAACTTTAATATATTTTCTGTCACTTTATAATTCAACCCCACAGGTATGAGTAATCGAAATTCATCCCAATAGCTTCCTTTCTGCAAATCACATTGCTTTTGAAACTACCTGCTGCCATGAAAACCAACGGAGTTGCTGCAATGGTGACAACGTTAACGTCAGATCACCGTAGTTAAGCACTGTCGAACTTGACTAGTACTTGGATGGATGACCGTCCGGGTCTGCCGAGCGCCGTTGGAAAGCGAGATGCACTCAGCCCTCGTGAGGCAAATTGAGGAGTTAATTGACTGAGAAGCAGCGGCTTCAGTGTCGTAAACTAAAAACGGCTGGGAGAGTGTCATACCGACCACCTGACACTTCACATCCGCATCCTGTTACGCCTATGGACTGAGGATGAAATGGCAGTCGGTCGATACCATTCGTCCTTCAAGGCCTATTCGAACGGAGTTTACTTTTTTACTGCCTTGAGAATCTCATTAGTTTTACTGTCACTTCATTATTAGTTCCGAGACTTTCGTTCCATAAACCATCTGCTGCACTCGCTACTGCCTCTACTTTAGCCATTTTCAGTATCTAAAATGAACCGTGGCGGCTCGTATCGATTCTGTTTTCGATAGGAGTGACGCTCTTTTGTTTTCGGCTGCTCCAGTCGATAAAGTGGTGCGCGGCGACGGCAGAAGTGTTGTGGCGAGTACGGACGGTTAGTAAGAAAGTGGATGTGAAGTGAGTAGAGACACGGAGTGCCTCTCCGTACTGTCGGGCAGCTGGATTCGGCATTAGCTTGGCCGTAGTGTGACGTGCCCGGTCTCTTGGTGATCCTGTCGTACCGATTTCTTGGGCGTTGACATGTTGTGGGCCGCGGGGAGGGAGGGGGGGGGGGGGGTGTTAGCCGAGCGGTCTCGGGCGCTGCAGTCATGGGGCGCTGCAGTCATGGACTGTGCGGCTGGTCCCGGCGGAGGTTCGAGTCCTCCCTCGGGTATGTGTGTGTGTGTGTTTGTCCTTAGGATAATGTAGGTTAAGTAGTGTTTAAGCTTAGGGAATGATGACCTTAGCAGTTAAGTCCCGTAAGATTTCACACACGTTTAAACATTTTTTGAACACGTTGTGGAAGAAGGTTTGGTTACGCCTTCGCCTTGGTCAATGATCCATTTCTTGGCTAGCTGGAAGTATTGGGAAGCTGATGGATTATGTGTGGATTATATCTCACTCCATGCTTTGCAAATGCTTCTGCTTTTACTCGTGGACTGTACATTATGTGATTTAGAAAGTGCCTTTTAAGCTTTTATTTGAGGTTAGAGACTCCATATGTTGTACGTTACCTCCTTCAAAGAAAGAAAAAGGAAGAAAGATGCAGTTCATTTTATTGTGTTGTTTAAGTTGCCTTTTGCTACGGCGTAAACTTGACTTTGATAAGGCACGAGCTCTTCTATGATACTTACAGTAAACTGTGTGGTACCATTTACCATTTATTCTAATTTTAAAACGTTAGTGTGTCTTTCTTCTCCTTCGAGCACCGCTAGGAGTTGTTGCATGCTGGAGTACGATCCGATTGCAGCGTCTGGCGCTTTGGGCATGTGTATGTTTTTACCTGCCCTTGTATTCGGTAAAAGAAAGCAGGTTGAAGATTACAAGCAATATCGGTATTAAAAATATAACGCCTCGATGTGCCTTTGGATATTTAAATGCAGCTTGTTTCAATTTCGTTGTCTGAGTTCCTCTGATGGCTAATGCTAATTTGCAGAGCTAATATGATTAGAGATGTTTGTTTCGAGTGGCTACCTTTCGGTTAGTAGGCCAACCCTAATGCATGCATTCTCTTCTCATTCGATCATAAAGATTGTTACGAAACTATTGTCACAGTAATGATCAAAGTTAGAGAGTAATTTTAAAGCTGCTTTATTTCCGTTATTTGTAGCTTGCTTTGATTGACTTTATTAAAACCTGCCCATTCTGCTCTCTATTTCGTATCGAATCGGGTGCTGAATAATTATTATATGTTAACTGCATATGCGGTTGCGCACGCTACTGCTGCTGATCAGCATTGGTGTGGTGTCCGGAGGCCGGATGGTAGCCGTTGGACGGTGTGAAAAAAGTTAGTTCATCTTATACAAGCAAAGAAGCAGTTACATTTCAGGAATCGTAACACAGTTTTGAAATTACGGTTTAACTTGGGCGGCAAGAGAGATCATTAGATAATTTAACAATTGTTGGCATCTTGAAAATATTCACGTGATGTGGGAGTCGTTGACTCTCTTCCTGCATGTCACCCAGCGGTCTGTGGTGTAAAAGGTGATTGTTCAGGCTTTCGAGAGTTGGTCACATTAATGTGACTTGACAGTGTAGGTCCCCTGATGATAAAGAGCAGTGACAGCGCAAGGGATGGGCCGACCCACAATTTTCTTGGCCCTCCCAAATAAGACAGTCAAATTTGAGAATCAGAGTTCAAAGTCAAACTTTATTTTATAATGATCCAATGTTTCATGACTGATAATGCTTTTCGCACTCTTGGGGTTTCATCATATTAACTGAAAAAAGTGACAAAGTAATTATTACTTGAAGGTTTTGATTGCCGAACTCGCCTAAAACATTAAGTGGGAGAATACTTTAATAGTGTGAGGATGCAAACATCTTAAAAAGGCAGCGGAGACCGCATTAGTCACTATTAAAAGCCATGAAGGTAATCGCCTTAGTCAATATTAAAACTAATGAGAAATCAGTTGAAGCCGAAACGCAATAGTTAAATTCAAGATTGAAATGCTGAACCAATAAAAAACTGACCATGCAGAAACGAAAAACCAAGAAATACACGGAAAGCCGAGTATTCAGGATAAGGGACGCAAATGACCTCACCAAGTACCAGTTGCAAACGGTATAGATAGATCGCCTTCACCGACATGTGCCTCACTAGTAAATAAATACTCCATCCGAATAAGCCTCGGAAGGTCCAATCGTCCTCAGACGATAGGCGCCACTGGATGCAGATAGGAAGCTGCATGTGGTCAGCATACCGCTCTCCCGACCGTTGTAAGTTTTCGTGACCGGAGCCGCTATTTTTCAGTCAAATGCCTCCTCGTCAGTTCACCTCACAAAGGCTGAGTGTACCCCGCTTGCCAACAGCGCTCGGCAGACGCAGATGGTAACCCATCCAAATGATAGCCAAGCCTGATAGCGCACAACTTTGGTGATCTGACGGGAACCGTGTTACCACAGCGGCAACGCCGTTGGCAAACAAATAATGCCGCCGATCAAATGTGTGCTAAGGCGTATTGGATACGAAGTGAGGTAAATGTGCAAGTTGATGGGAAGGGTCGGGTGGCGGCGCTGGCAGTGAGAGTAAGCTGAATGAAAAGACTTGCGTAAGGTGATAAAATTGAAATAATAAAATATGGAACAGGAAGTAATACGAAGTCAAAAAGTTAAGTAGTTAGTCTATATAAACAGTTCTAATTGCATAACAAATAAGCGAAAAATAATATGAATTTTAAAATGTGAATTACAGTGCGAGCAATGATAGATAAGATGTAAATAAGAATAAAATGACAGTTAAAATGGGCGTTAGAAAAATAGTAATCGAATGTACAAATCTTCAAATGAATGAGTAAAAAGGAAACTAAAAAGTAAGGGAAGTTAAACTTATGAAACAAGTATGGGGAAGGGAAGAAAAGGGGGAGACGCGAAGGGATAGAGAGAGGAGAAAGGGAAAATCGTCGGGAGAAAACGGGAGGGGAAAGAGGGGGTGGATATATGACATAGATTGGTGGGAGGGAGTGGAAAGAGAAAACAGTAGGAAACAACTTAAATTTAAAAAAAAGCATTTAAAGAATAAACTGAGTGGACACGAAGACACAGTGATGAGAACCAAAATTTTATAAAATTAGAATAACTTCTGTATGGTTACAGGCTAACGGCAAGCACTCTGTTAGTATGTTAAAACAGTTTTGTATTGCCCCTCATTAAAGTCATAAAAATATACTAGAACTAAATTTTATGACCACGAATTTAACGTCGACCTATCAATTGATCCGTACGTGTTGACCAACAAGCGAATGAACTAGTCGACCCATCTAACGCCGAACGGTTCCACCCCAGTTTCTGTTTTGTGCCAGCATGTCTCTTTTGTGGTTTGCCTTAACGGTAAACGACAGAAGCACATTTGGGGACCTGTGCTTGTTTTTGTAGTGAATTGTATGTTTTATTGAAAACAAACCTAGTAAAATGGCCTAAAGGCCTAGCATATCAATTACCTTCAGCCGGCACAATAAAATTATTGAATAAAATGGCATTACAACGTTTACATCTGTAACTGCAGAAGTTAGTTTTCACAATTCAAAAAGTGAAAGAAAAAATTGTTTCATGTCAATGAAATTTAGGTATTAAGGGAATTAAAACAGTTGGAAAGTGAAAAACTAAATGAAAATAATAGATTTTCTATTGTTAGCAGTAGCACTAGCAGCACAAATCCATCTGCTTCAGTTTGTGATATATCAACGAAATCTACTGGTGAACTAAAACAACTTCTATTACAAAATTTTCCTTTTCACTTGTATCGAGAGAGAAAAAGAAACTTTTAGCCACATTGATACGAAATTCATCCATGGCTGGAATATAGTACGATAAAAGATACCGCATTTTGAAATTTTCCTGGCAGATGAAAACTTTTTTCCAGACTGAGAGTCGAACTCTGGACCTCTACCATTTGCAGGCAAGTGCTTTACCGACTGAGCTGCTCAAGCACGGCTCAGAAGCCTTTCTCACAGCTGTACATCCGTCAGTGCCTCATCTTCTGTCTTCCAAACTTCAGGGAAGCTTGCAAGACTAGCACACCTTGTAGAAAGGATACTGCGCGGACACGGGTTAACCACAGCCTGGGGACATTTCAAGAACGAGATTTCCACTCTGCGACGGAGCGTGCTCTGACGCAGAATTTCCCTGTCAGATTAAATTAAAACTGTGCAGTATGGGAGCTACCCTCTCCAGCGCTTCGGACTCCGTGCACTTCGTCTCGTAGAACTGGAGGAGATAACCGTTTGTGAACTTGATCGCCAGATACCTCATACCGTCCCGTATCTGGATGGGTCCAACGTAGTCAGCAGGTAGTCCAGCATCAATATTCAGAACGACCAATTCGTCCACGGTCATACGGCTACCCGTAGCGGCACCGTATCTATTGATCAAATCCAACGCCGCATTTGTCATTGCCAGTCCGGACAACCAGTATGTCGTCATTCAAATAGGCCTTGCACTAAAAAGTGTGTTCCAGTATCGTAAGTCCTGTCAAACGTTGGCGAAGTCGGTTGAGAAGTGTTTCAAGGGCTAGTGCTTATATGATAGTGGATAAGGGACATCCTTGTCGGACTTACCTCGTAATAGTAAGAGGCTTAGTACATTAGAGGTAGTTCCGTGTAGTAACCGCATCACCACGGCGATGTAGGACTGTGGGAACTTCAGTTGTGTCAACACTCCAGTATGTCGGTATGGCTGACCCTGTCAAAGGCTAGATCGAAGTCTATGGACATCAGAGCTCCGTGTAATCGACAGGCTTTCTCCAGTGCCATCGAATTTCGGTGTTCGTTGAGTGCCATCTAGATGCTGCTATAGCTGCAAAGTGATGTCTGGTCAAGTGATATCATACGATGCAGTATTCTTGTAAGTCGTGCTGCCATCAATCTGGTAAAAATCTTAAAATGACAGTTAAGTAGTGTTAGTGGGTGATAGTTTCTGAGTCGTGTGCCACATAAAGGTTTAGGTACTGGGATGATCAGCCTCTTTACAAAGGCAAGCGGGAATGAAACGTCGGAAGACATTAGTTCACTGCAAATTTCAGTCCAACAGGGAGTCATAAAGTGGTCCGATAAAACCTAAAGGGCACTCCGCCCGGCCTGGCGACTTATTGATCCACCACACCTTGCCTATAGCTTCTACCACTTTGTCCTCGTTAATTTCCTCCAGTAGTATGGCATCCGCCTCTTGATAGAGCGTCCCAAAGAGCGTAGGGCCAGCCTCTTGTGTCCTTTCTCGATCTGTAATCGCGTATAACGGTCAACAAAGGCATCTGGTATGTCATTTTGTGTCGTCAGATATGTCTCATCTACTGTGTCAATAGTATATATTAGGGCTCTGCGCTGCCACTTCCGTTCATCAATGACATAGAGCATCGATGGGCATTCTCCGGCGACTCGATCTAGTGTCCCCATCCTGACCCCTGCTCCTTCCAGAAAAGAACACATAATAGCAATGATTTTTGTCTCGGCTCACCATCCATCATTCAGGCGAAAGTGCCTGGTTGGGACATTCTCGTGATATAGTGAAACAGAAGATTAAATTTTGCCGTCCACACTTTGAATGCTCGCGCCCCAGTGCAATCGAATGGCACTGAGCACTATGAGATTTAACTTCTGAGGTCATCACTCGCCTAGAACTTAGAAATAATTAAACCTAACTAACCTAAGAACATCACACACATCCATGCCTGAGGCAGGATTCGAACCTGAGACCGTAGCGGTCGCTCGGTTTCAGACTGTAGCACCTAGAGTGCAATCAATGGACGCAATATCGCCGGTGTCATACATTCCAACCACCAATTTACGCCGGGGGGTATATCAGTCGAAGCCCTTCAGATTTCCAAACTTCTTCGATAGCTTGGTGACGCTCTGGATTAATTTTCCATAGGTCTAGCCTTCACTACACCTGCTGTCTTTGAAGGGCTGTAACCGCGCGGAGTGGCCGTGCGGTTAGAGGCGCCCTGTCACGGATTGAGTGGGCCCTCCAGTCGGAGGTTCGAGTCTTTGGGCATGGGTGTGTGTGTTGTTCTTAGCGTTGTAACACCCCACCCGTCACTTATCTAGTTTTAGCGTGTGTTCACCCCAGGTAATTGATTAACAGATCAACAGAGAGTGCAAAACTGCCGCAATGTCGGATAACGCAAAGAAAGTAATAAGGCCCTGTGACTCCTGATTGAACTGCAGAGGCAGTGTTGACATTAATTGGTTCAGAACTGATCCCTTTTAATTAAAAAGGGGTGCACGTTGATGTTATATTCAGCTATTGAACACAGATGCAAATGTTGAACATAAAATTAATTAAGAAAGTGACTTGGGATTTCAACTACTTGATTGAAAACAGAGGCAGTCGATTAGCACAGATTTATTTTAACTCACGACCTTCAATCATCACATTTAATGACTCTCCTAACAGGCAGTGGTAATAAATTGCGTTTGCATGGAGTAAAGCGCGATAAATCAAAAGTAATTCCTATCGACTGACCCAGGCGTAATGCGAAGTGCGAGAAGAATTCTACAATACATGGCCCATGAAACCCTCGTGGGAACTTTGCCGACGTGATCCAGCAAATTAATCAGTGGCCGGTGCGGGCACAATATCACCAAATACAGCGTGGCGGAACGGCGTCGTTGTGCGGACGTCGGCCGACCTCGTGGTGCTGCAAGGCTGTTCTCGTCTTCTAACTCCTAGCTATCAAGCTATCTAGCTGAACCAAAACTTCCTATCTCCAAGCTCAATCATTCCGTTTGCTAAGTCCTAAACTGCAGAGATGCTTACTCTTTCTCAGGGTAGCTGCGTAAAGAACGCCACGTCCGCACTCTAGGCAAGCTGGAAATGGAAGACTTCTACAGAGACTTCTCACAGTCCGCTCTTCGCCTCAGTTTCCCCTCCAGCAAAATCACTTACGCCAATTGCAGCGCAAGTTGCGTTGACCAATGCCTGCTCTGGGAAGTGAACAAATTCCCACAAAATTTCCCTTCCTCTCAACTTCTATTTTGCTCCTCCCAGGCCACCCATCAAGGTTAGCATCTGCACAAACACCAAGTTTTCCGGAATTCTGACTCTCAGGAGAGTACTTCAAATTCCTTGGTCCTATGTTCCCATCGGAGGCCGGCGTATTTCATTCTGTCGCTCTTCACCTGATTTACTTCAGACTCTGCGGACTGTGAATTCAGCGTGAAGTTGCTATAGTCACGAACATGCATATTTTGGCCTCTGTTGACCACTCCACCGTAGCTTTGCGTGGCTTTCTCGCATGTTTCACAGAAAACGGGATGACGGACATTTATCAACAGGCGTACAAGTTCTCCGTCTGTTTCCCGGTACACCAGCATGGAGCCGGGGTCAACCACCCACTCACTGTCACTCATCTTAGACGGCTGGAGGCCGCGCACCGTTACTGCTTTCTCAGAGTTTGAGCCGCCCTAAGCTGCCTATTGTCGCTTCCCTTAGCTGCTCCCCCGGCGGTCACGGTCAATTCTGAGTACTTCCCTGGGGTAAACTAGCCTCCAGTAAATCGACGCATTTCCACAAAGTTTTCATGTTGTGTAAATTACTTTAAAACCATCACCCGACATTAATTATTCCAATATGTCAATACTATACCCTCTACAGGATGCATTGTGCCTTGTCAGTCATTTTGTTCAGCCCTACTCTTCGCTCAACGTGACTTCATGTAAGGGGCATAGTTTTTGCCATCTTACAGTGTAAGTTAGTTCAAGTTACTTTAAGATAGTGTGTAAGTCTAGGAACCGATGACCTCAGCAGTTTGCTCCCTTAGGATTCACACACATTTGAACATTTTATTTTGAAGGGCTGTCATGCAAATACATACCTTGTAGTCAGTGAAAGCCGCTGTGCATTGTCTGTGTCATGGTTGTCAGGAGTGAGGCGACCTGATCGATGTGGCTGGCAGAGCGGCTAGTTACGTATGTATATCCGGTTCACTCTCCTTGGATGTGTTCCCATGAATCTACCGACTGTGGATCTCGTATCAATGTTCTCAATTCTGGGCATGGGTTATAATGTGGGAACTGATCCTTCGGCTCCAGCACACAACTGAAGCCGCAGTCGAGGTTGTAATGAGCGTGCCGTCCTAGAATGAGCGGAGCTGTTTATTTTACAAAGAAGTTACGATGCCTTCCTTAAAGAATAGCGCTATGCCATTACAGATTTCTAAAGCTGGTGACATCACATTGTCGTAGCCATAGAGGGACAGGAATTCGTTCACTTATACTTTAAAATGTGATATCTGTATATCTTTGAGTTAGATGGTCTTGATCTGTGGCCGTATGATATAATTATTAATGGACGTGATGCGGAGCGCTTCTTGACGTCCTATGTGTTGTGGGGTGCTCGGATTAGGCGCACTTTGTTCTTGTCGGTGTGGTATCCGTCGGGGTGGTCAGTGAATCAGCCATTGCCATTTATAATGTGGGCTCTGTGAGAGTGTCGCCTCAGCCGTGATACCCTTGGTTGCACGCGGTAGGTTTCCTCATAGTCATCGGCCCAGTTCTGCCTAGACAAATCCTGTGACACCTTCAGCAGTTATGGCCATGTCTTGCTCTATTGTTCCGGGACTTTCTGGGGATCTGCCTTGCAGATATCGTTGTGTAGAGAAGGTCATCAGTTCTGTGGTGTAACGTCGGTCGTCGTCGGAGAGACCCCAGCACTCTCTGCAGTGGCGTAGTCATCGTCTGCCTCCAGAACGAAGAAAGCAATCGTCAGAGAGTGCCTAATGTCTTTTCGTTCACCCTTTCGTGGACCTCTGTTTGCATTGTCATTCATCCACAACCATATTCGTGCCCCTCCTTCCCACAACTCGAGCAGGTCTTGAGCTGCCTGTCTTAATAATAGTTATCGCTCTGCAACCAACAATAAGAAGGTAAGACAGGACATGTCGCGTAAGGTGGATCCGAACTTGTCTCACCCGTCAAGAACGGGTTATGTCGTAAAAGTGGTCCACTTTCCGGTGGTATGGCTGAATATGCGCCCATTTGGTTGCAAAGCGTAGAGAAAGACATCTTCAGGAACATCGAAGGAAAGTTAAAAAATTCTAATAGCGCAGAATTCGTCTATCGCTTGATTGACACCGTCCCCCCATTCCCATCACAATGTTTGAATTTTAGCCCATTCTTATGGTCACGTATAATTTTATCACATACTAGGTCGTTGATCAATTTACAATAAACCACACTAGTCATGATAGAGAGGTGTATGCCTGTCAGCCAGCCGCGGTGGCCGAGCGGTTTTAAGCACTTCAGTCCGAAACCGCGCTGCTGCTACGGTCGCAGGTTCTAATCCTGCCTTGGGCATGGATGTGTGTGACGTCCCTAGGTTAATTAGGTTTAAGTAGTTCTAAGTTCTAAGGGACTTATGACCTCAGATGTTAAGTCCCATAGTGCTAAGAGCCATTTGAACCATTTATTTATTTATTTTGTATGCCTGTCGTGTTCTGTGTATCTATTCTGATCTCTTCCCGTACGACTCAATCGATTTCGAAAGCCTTGGGTCGCACGAATTCAAAAGCGAAACTGATATTGATGGTTCATTTTCTATATGAGTGACCCATGTTGTGTCTGTAGCGTAGTTACGAGCGAGAAACACAACAGATGAACAACCTCGCGCTCTGAACGCCAATCGGCGTAGACGTAAACACTTGTCAACGACGCTTCACTGCTGGAGGCGAACTGAAAACATGAAACTTCCTAGCAGATTAGAACTGTGTGCTGGTTTGGAATTCTAACTTCGACAACAGACCTACGCAAGCATGATAATAAACTTCTCTGGCAGATTAAAACTGTATTCCAGACTGAGACACGAGCTGGGAACCTACCGACAGAGCTACCCTATCAGCAGAAACTCAGCCACAGAGTGAAAATCTCGGTTTGGAAATGTTCACCAGGGTGTGGCTAAACCGTCTTCGCAGTATCCTTTTTGTAGGAGTGCTACTCCTGCAGGTGTCGCTAGGGAATTTCTGTGTTGTTTGGAAGATAGGACACGAAGCACTGTGTCTTCTTTTTCTTGTGCCTTTCTCCCACGTAGGTGAGGGGTCAGCATGGTTATTAACAGGTCTGGCATGGTTAATTTAAGGGTTTGCTGGATGCCCTTCCTGTCGCCACTCCCTTACCTCCTGGGAACGAATATGAATAATCAAGCTGTTTGCGTGTAGTGTTATTCATGTGAAACTGAACCAAAGTTTTCGATATAATTAATAGTGAGCATCTGGGTCTTCAACCGAGTTGTTGTTTCCATCACATCCATAAGAAGTGAAAAACGCTGAGGAAATTTGCCTCTTACGGAGTATCAGTGCGGGCTCTGTAAAACAAAATAGCATCAAAGTATGCAGTGGACGCCGGGAGTCGAACTGGGTTATAGGAAGCTGCGTGAGACCAATAATACCTCGCAATCTGGTTGGTGTCTAGGCAGGGAGTACACATTAATAGGGTAAACAGCAGCAGCTGAAGAAGATGTCTGGGTCGGTTGTCAAATGGTTCAAATGGCTCTGAGCACTATGGGACTCAACTTCTGAGGTCATTAGTCCCCTAGAACGTAGAACTAGTTAAACCTAACTAACCTAAGGACATCACAAACATCCATGCCCGAGGCAGGATTCGAACCTGCGACCGTAGCGGTCTTGCGGTTCCAGACTGCAGCGCCTTTAACCGCACGGCCACTTCGGCCGGCGGTCGGTTGTCGAAATATTGTGCAGAAGCTGGATACAATAACTCCTCCGTGCACCAGGAAGCTCCTTATAAATCAATAATGCCGAGAAAACCTGAGAGATCACATTTTTTCGAAATATTTTCCAGTGATCTAACTGAAGCGGGCATTCACCTAGGGGATGGGGGAAACTGTCGGCATGGCGACCAACGTCGTTTATCTTCCGGGCGGATTCGATCTCGAGCCGACACACGTATCTGTCACGAAAGCAGCTCTTTAACATGTACGGCTACTTTTATTTTCTTCACTTTCTTACCTGCTTCCTTCCTGCCTTCTTCAGACCGTCCTTCCGCTCGCCATGCTTGTCTTCCACCCCAGACTTCAATGCTTAATTTCTGATGAACTTATATTTTGGTAGAATGTTAAATGAGAACTGAGTCTCTTCGTTTTTCAACCGTGGGAACAGTCACACTTCAGTGACGGTTTCAGAGGTCTTGTTCTGAAGATATTCGTTTACGAGTTTACTTCACAATCTGTTCAAGATTATCCGCTGCATCGGTTTCCCGAATTTGTCATTTCTTAAATCTGGGTATGCCACTCGCCATCTTGGTTGCTGGAGATTGCGGTGAAAGTATCGTCTAACAGCATAAATTAAGTTAATCGCTTCTTCTGGTTGATAAATACGTTCATACAAACTTTAAAATACGAAAAAGTAAAATATAGGCGTCTTTTTCCGTCGTCAGGATAAAATTTTCCCCCAAGAAAGCTTTCAAAGGAAATTAAAGTGCTTATGGTCCGTGTATTTCATAGGGAATATCCTTTCCAGACACTATAAAAAAAGGAGACGACAAATGAGAAGAAATGAATCAAAGGGCAACTATTTGTTCTTGTGTTAGGCTATCCGGGAGGGCGATGAGGTGATGGAGGAAATAAAGCTGTGGGAATGGGTCCTGAGTCGTGCTAGGGTAGATTAATCGGTAGAGCACTTGCCCGGAACGGGAAAAGGTCGCGGGTTGAGTACCGATGTTTCTATGAGATTTCTTCCCTCTTCGTATCAGCTCTTTAGGCTAGGTTTAAATACTAGTGCAGCACTGTTTCGATCGGCCGCCAGTGCCAGGGTGGTCAAGAATAATAAAATGAGTGTGGCGTCGATAAGCATGAGAACTGCTGCTGCATGTCGCTTTGTTTTTCAGCGGTGCCCCATCATCCAGTGGTCAGTGTTTGTCGGGATTCAGTAGATGAGCGATTACGTCGCACACTCATAAATCAATTGTTTCAGAGATACATCTACATCTGTATTCTGCAAGTCACCTTATGGTGGATGGCGGAGGGTACTTTGTGTGCTACTGTCACTTTCCCGTTTTCCTGTCCCAGATGCGGTGGTATGCGGGAAGAATGATCGTTGGAAAAGCTCTGCCCGAACTCGAATATCTCTCATCATTGAAAAATCATGATTTTCACACAGCTATATTGCCACTTTATTACACAACAAGATTCAGTCGTAATCAAATCACACTCAGGTATCGACATAGAACAGTAAGACCAAAATAAATCACAAGGAGTAATTACAGATACAGTGGAGTACCTACATTGTGACGTATAACCACAACCACTATCTAGACTCATTACGGACCTCTGGTACAGAGCCGAGTGGAGGGTCTGAATGAGAGGCTCAGACGGTTCTGCGACGGTGTAGGCTGCAGATTCCTAGACTTGCGCCAAAGGGTGGTTGGGTTTCGGGTTCCGCTGAATAGGTCAGGTGTCCACTATACGGAGGTGGCGGGTACATGGATAGCAGGGGCTGTGTGGCGTGGACTGGGCGGTTTTTTGGGTTAGAGGGTCTTGGGAAAACACAAGAAGGGTTTCAGTGACAAAGAGTGCAGGCTGAACACAGGAAGAACGTAGATACAGGAACCATCGGTATAACAGTTGTAAATTGTCGAAGCTATGTTGGGAAAGTACCAGAGCTTCAAGCGCTAATAAAGAGCACAGATGCTCAAACCGTTATAGGCACTGAAAGCTGGCTAAAGCCGGATATAAGCTTTGCCGAAATTTTTGCGAAGAACGTAATGGTGTTCCAAAGGATAGGCTAAACACGGTTGGCGGTGGCGTGTTTGTTGCTGTCAGAAGCAGTTTATCTTGTCTCGAAATTGAAGTAGAAACTTCCTGTGAGTTAGTATGGGCAGAGGTCATTGTTGGCAACCGGAATAAAACAATAATTGGATCCTTTTACCGACCTCCCAAATCAGATGATACAGTTGCTGAAAGGTTCAAGAAAACCTGAGTTTGATTTCAAACACGTACCCGACTCATACGATAATAGTTGGTGGTGACTTTAATTTACCATCGATATGTTGGCGAAAATACGTGTTTAATTCCGGAGGTATGCATAATACATCAACCGAAATTGTGCTAAACGCATTCTCTGAAAATTATTTCGAAGCCGGCCGAAGTGGCCGAGCGGTTAAAGGCGCTACAGTCTGGAACCGCACGACCGCTACGGTCGCAGGTTCGAATCCTGCCTCGGGCGTGGATGTGTGTGATGTCCTTAGGTTAGATAGGTTTAAGTAGTTCTAAGTTCTAGGGGACTGATGACCACAGATGTCAAGTCCCATAGTGCTCAGAGCCATTTGAGCCAATTGTTTCGAGCAGTCAATTCATGAGACCACGTGAATAGTAAACGGTTGTGAAATCACACTTGACCTCTTAGCAACGAATAATCCAGAGTTAATAACGAGCATCAAAACTGATTCAGGGATTAGTGAACACAGAGTTGTCATAGCGAGAATGAATATTGTAATCCCCAAATCCTCGAAAAATAAGCAAAAAATATACCTATTCAAAAAAGCAGATAAAAATTCACTTGACGCCTTCCTAAGAGACAATCTCCACACATTCCAAATTAATAATATAAGTGTAGACCATATGTGGCTTAAATTCAAAGAAATAGTATCGGCAGCAATTGAGAGATTTATACCAAATAAATTAACAAACGACGGAGCTGATCCTCCTTAATACGCAAAACGGGTCAGAACACCGTTGCAAAAACAATGAAACGAACATGACAAATTTAAACAGACGCAAAATCCCCAAGATTGGCGATCTCCTACAGAAGCTCGAAATTTAGAGCGGACTTCAATGCGAGATGCCTATAACAGTTTCCACAAAGAAACTTTGTCTCGAAACCTGGCAGAAAATCCAAAGAGATTATGGTCGTATGTGAAGTAAGTTAGCGGCAAGAAACAATCAATACCTTCTCTGCGCGATAGCAATGGAGATACTATCGAGGATAGTGGTGCCAAAGCAGAGTTACTAAACACAGCCTTCCGGAATGCCTTGACAAAAGAAGACGAAGTAAATATTCTAGAATTCTAATCGAGAACAGCTGCCCAACAAGAGCAACGTAGAAGTCAAGATCCTCGGAGTAGTGAAGCAACTTAAATCACTTAATAAAAGCAAGTCTTCTGGTCCAGACTGTATATCAATTAGGTTCCTTCCGGAGTATGCTGATTCATTAGCTCCATACTTAACAATCATATACAACCGTTCGCTCGGCGAAAGATTCGTACCCAAAGACTGGAAAGTTGCACGGTTCACACCAATATTCAAGAAAGATAGTGAGAGAAATCCACTAAATTACAGGCCCGTATCGTTAACGTCGATATGCAGCAGGATTTTAGAACATATATTGTGTTCGAACATTATGAATTACCTCGAAGAAAACGGTCTATTGACACACAGTCAACATGGGTTAAGAAAACATCGTTCCTAAGAAACACAACTAGCTCTTTATTCACATGAAGTGTTGAGTGCTATTGACAAGGGATTTCGGATCGATTCCGTATTTCTGGATTTCCGGAACGCTTTTGACACTGTACTTCTCAAGCGGATCGTAGTGAAATTGCGTGCTTATGGACTATCGTTCCAGTTATGTGACTGGATTTGTGATTTCCTGTCAGAAAGATCATAGTTCGTAGTAACTGACGGAAAGACATCGAGTAAAACAGAAGTGATTTCTGGCATTCCCAAGGTAGTGTTATAGGCCCTTTCTGTTCCTTATCTATATAAACGATTTTGGAGACAATCTGGGCAGCCGTCTGTTTGCAGATGACGCTGTCGTTTATAGACTAATAAAGTCATCAGCAGATCAATACAAACTGCAAAACGATTTAGAAAAGATATCTGAATGGTGCTAAAAGTGACAGTTGACCCTAAATAACGAAAAGTGCGAGGTCATCCACATGAGTGCTAAAAGGAACTCGTTAAACTTCGGTTACACGATAAATCAGTCTAAGCTAAAAGCTGTACATTGAATTAAATACCTAGGTATTGCAATTACGAACAACTTAAATTGGAAGGAACACGTAGAAAATGTTGTGGGGAAGGCTAACCAAAGACTTCGTTTTATTGGCAGGACACTTAGAAAATGTAACAGACCTACTAAGGAGACTGCCTACACTACGCTTGTCCGTCCTCTTTTAGAATAGTGATGCGCGCTGTGAGACCTTACCAGATATGACTGACGGAGTACACTGAAAAAGTTCAAAGGAAGGTAGCACGTGTTGTATTATCGTGAAATATGGGAGAGAGTGTCACAGAATTGATACAGGATATCGGCTGGAAATCATTAAAGGAACGGCGTTTTTCGCTGCGACTGAACCTTCTCACGAAATTCCAATCACCAACTTTCTCCTTCGAATGCGAAAATATTTTGTTGACACCGACCTACATAGGGTGAAAGGATCACCACGATAAAATAAGGGAAATCAGAGCTCATACGGAAAAATATAGGTGTTCATTTCTTCCGCACGCTGTACAAGATTGGAATAGTAGAGAATTGTGAAGGTGGTTCGATGAACCCTCTGCCAGGCACTTGAATGTGATTTGCAGAGTATCCCTGTAGTTGAAGATGCAGACATTTCAAAAACCACGTCATTTCAACAGTACACCTGGAGCACATATAGCATTTTGTAGACCTGTGGCGAAGTAGATGGTAAGGATGAAGCAGGAAAGTGATCTCCACTTACGAATACATCGTCGACGATGGGAGGCTGGTGTAAAAGATGCTATACAGGACCAAACATCTCTCTATAAATTACATCACAGGTACACCTCGACATGTGGTATCCCCGTCCTATCGTTGAATCCATCAAAAAAGGAATAGGAGTAATTGAATAAAATGATCATTATAACATTATAATGGTTGGACATACCATTTTCTCAACTCTCACAAAAATCTGCAAGGGACAGATGATCATAGTGGATTGGATTATTATGTAACACGGAATGTTTCGGAAGAATGAACACAAAATCTAGTCAAACCAGTAACAGACTTTTGTTTACAATTTACAAAACATGTTGCTCCAATTTTTCCATTGCTCCAGTATTACCATCCCGGTCTTTTCGTGAGATATACATATAAGAGACAATGTATTGATTCATTCTTCTAGTATAGTATGCTGTCTGAGCTTTAAGGGTAAACCACAGCGTGATGCGAAAGTCCTGTCTTGCAACGTCTTCACTGGGGTTGGCTGAGCAACCGCGAGACACTTTCGTACTAACTAAGTGAACCTCTAACGAAGATGGTTCAAATGGCTCTAAGCACTATGGGACTTAACATCTTAGGTTATCAGTCCCCTAGACTTAGAAGTACTTAAACCTAACTAACCTAAGGACATCACACACATCCATGCCCGAGGCAGGATTCGAACCTGCGGTTCCGGACTGAAGCGCCTAGAGCAGCTCGACCACAGCGGCCGGCACCTGTAACCAAACGAACTGTTCTTCCTTAGATCTTCCCTACTTTCTCTACTAATCTTATCTGGTACAGATACCAGACTGACAAGCGGTATTCAGTTATTAGTCGTACAGGGGTTCAGCTACCTCCTTTGCGGACGGACTACATTTTTTGTGGATTCTTCCAGAGAATCTGTCTCACATCTGCCCCACCTGTGGTTAATTTTCTATGGTGGTTACACTATCCCGCTCCTGCGTATGCTCCTAGACGTTTTATGGTTGTGACTGCTTCCAGCGAGTATTCTGCAGTCGTAATTATACGGTAGTTTATATTTCTGCCTATTTATGCGTAGTGCGTTACATTTCTTTATGGTGAGAGTAAACTACAAACCCGTGCACCAAGCATCGAAACTCAGAAAGTCTTTCTGCATTTTGCTACAATTTTTTATCTTTGCCACTTCTCTGTAAACAACAGCATTATTGGCGATATGCCTCAAGGAACCTCTATACTCGCTAAATCGTTTATACACGTAATGATCCGATTAAGTAGTATATCTCTGGAACTTCTGGTCCACGGTATTAAAACTTGTGACATCACACGATCCTGCATATATACACTTTTCGCATATACATAAAAAGCAAACGTGCAACAAAAATATTAATGTGGAGTAATCAAATTTCCGAAATTCATTTGACCAGGTGACATATGTAAGTGATTAACATTGCAAGATGACAGGTTAATGTATGTATTAGATAAGCCATTCCAAATGTGCAATCTGGTACATTAATAATTTAATAACCGCCAGTACGTTGAACGCAAGCATCCGAACGTCCATGCATTGTGTTGTACAGGTGCCAGACATCGGTGTTTGGCATAGAGTTCCATGTCTGCTGTATTTGGTCGGTCAAAACGGTTAATGCTGTTTGTAGATGACGCTGGCGTTGTCGCCTGATGTCCCATACGTGCCTGACTGGATACAGATTTGGTGGTAGAGCAGGCCAAAGGAACACACCGACACTCTGTAGAGTATGTTGGGTTACAACAGCGATATGTGAATGAGCGTTATCCTGTTGCTAAATACCCCCCCCCCCCCCCCCCAAGGCTGTTCACGAATGGCAGCATAATTGGTCGAATCACCAGATTGATGTACAAATTTGCAGTCATGGTGCGTGGGATAACCACGAGAGTGTTCCTGCTGTCATACGAAATCGCACCCCACGTCATAACTTCAGCAGTAAGTCAAGTGTGCCTATCAAGTGGACAAACTGGTTGCAGGCCCTGAACTGGCCCTCTTGTAACCAACACGCAGCCATCACTGGCACCGAAGAAAAATCAGCTTTCATCAGAAAACACAACAGACCTCGAGCCTGCACTCCAATGAGCAGTCGCTTGACACCAGTAAAGTCGCAAATGTTGGTGGTTTGGGGTCAGTGAAATGCATGCTACGGGTTCTCTGGCTCGGAGCTGTCTTGAAACAACCGATTTGTAACTGTTCATCGTGTGACCGTGGCGCCAACTGCGTCTCAGCTGCAGATGCAGTACGATGCGCCAGAGTAATACGCCGAACACGACGGTCTTCCCTCTCGGTAGTGCCACATGGCGGTCCGGAGCCCGATCTTCTTACTACTGTAAATTCTCGTGAGCCCATGTCATCCGTCATGTACAGCGGCTACGTTCCTGCTAAGTCTCTCTACAATATCGCAGAACGAACATCCTGCTTCTCGTTCAAACGAAGTCGTTCAAACGCAGTTGGATGTTAATAATGTCGTCTTTGTCGCCGTAAAGGCATTCTTTTCTAACATCAACTCACTACGTCCAATATCAAAGGCAACTAAATCTAACAACCGTTACAGCGCGTATTTAAAGCAAACCTGATTTGCATCGTCATATTGGCGCCATGCTTATGCGACTGGCGCCAAATTGTAATAGTCGTCATCTTTCAGATGCAAAAACACGACTATCAAATTTCGTTTATGTCTCACAGCTCCTTCTCGTAGTTGCGATTTTTTCCGTCAGTATGTATATACAGAATGGTCCATTGATCGTGACCGGGCCAAATATCTCACGAAATAAGCGTCAAACGAAAAAACTACAAAGAATGAAACTTGTCTAGCTTAAAGGGGGAAACCAGATGGCGCTATGGGAGGCCCGCTAGATGGCGCTGCCATAGGTGAAACGGAAATCAACTGCGTTTTTTTTAAAAATAGGAACCCCCATTTTTCATTCCATATTCGTGAAGTACGTAAAGAAATATGAATGTTTCAGTTGGACCACTTTTTTCGCTTTGTGATAGATGGCTCTGTAATAGTCACAAAGATATGGCTTTAGGTTAAATACGTTACGTAACGTATTTAAGTGATTAAAAATTGCAAGATCATATCTTATTGTACATGGGAGGTAAATCATTGAAAATGTGAAATGCTGATCCATTAATAATAGGTGTATCACCCAGAATGTTGAACAGAAGCATGCAAACGTGCTTCCATTCTATTGCACAGGTGCCAAACGCCAGTTTGTGGGATGGAGTTCCATGTCTGTTGCACTTGATCCATCAATACATGGATGGTTAATGCTGTGCGTGAATAATGCTAGAGTTGTCATCTGATGATGTCAAGTATATGCACGACTGAAGACTGATCTGGTGATCGAGGGGTCCAAGGAAACATATCGACATGCTATGGAGGATATTGGGTTACAACAGCGGTATGTGGGCGAGCGTTATCCCGTTGGAAAACAGCCCCTAGAGTGGTGTTCGTGAATTGTAGCACAACAGGTCGAATCCCGAGGTCGATTGCAGTCAGAGTGCGTGGGATGACCAAGAGAGTGCTCCTGCTGCCATACGAAATCGCACCCCAGACCATACTTCCAATTGTAAGTATAGTGTGTCTAGAATGCAGACAGGTTGTTGGCAGGCCCTCGGCTGGCTTCCTCCTGCCCACACGCCCACCACAGGCACCGAGACAGAACCAGCTTTCATTAGAAACGAGTTTTCACTTGACACCATTGAAGTCGCAAATGGTGGTGGTTTGGGGTCAGTGGAATGCACACTACAAGGTGTCTGGCTCTGAACTATCATTGATGTAACCGATTTCTAACAGTTCGTAGTGTCTCTATGGTGACAACTGCACTCAGATTGCTGCTCCAGTTGCAGTACGATGCGCCAGAGCCATATGCCGAAAAGGATGGTCTTCCCTCTCGGTAGTGCCACATGGCCATCTGGAGCCCAGTCTTCTTGTGACCGTACATTCTCGTGACCCAACTGCAAGCGGTCATGTACAGTAGCTACTTTCCTGCCAAGTCTTCCTGCAGTATCGCAGAAGGAACATCCAGCTTCTCGTAGCCCCATTACACGACCTCGTTCAAATTCAGTGGGGTGTTCATAATGGCGTCTTTGGATTCGTGACTAACATCAACTCACCACGTTCAATCTCAAAGGTAACGAACACTCACGACCGTTGCAGCGTGTATTTAAAACAACCCTGATTTGCATCCTCATAGTGACGCTTCTAGCGCCACTAGTATGCGACTGGCGTGAAAAGTGAATAGACATCATCTTTCACGTGTAGATATACGCCTACCTACTTTCACTTGTGTCGCACAACTCTTACTCGGTGTTGCGATTTTTTTCCGTCAATGTAGATTTAAATTATAAGTTAAAATCCAGCTGAGCATTATTAAATCTTCACCAACCAAAAATAAGCGAAGGATGGTTTCTGTATGAAATGCGTAGGCAATAATTAATAAAGATTTTTTCAAAAATATTTGTTTTCTTATTTGTTATCCTACCAAAGTCCCTACAGAATTTTTCATTTGTGCGTGCGTCTTTTGGGTGGTGATCTTCAGAAGCACTAGAAAGTGAGTGGTTGACTGATCTTGACAAGTTATTGATAATGGGTAGCTGAATGCATATCAATACTCATTTTGCAGCTGCTTGAGCCACATGTCTTCTTCACTCTTGTAGAACTTTCATTCAATCTAAGACAAGAAAAACTACCCTGAAATGTGCTCTGAGACAAAAAGAGGTGCACTGTGGAGGAATTATCTCAATAGGATGGAAATCTGTACGTGTGACGTACATGTACAGACAGATAAACGATTACAGTTTCAGAAAAATTGGACGATTTTTCACAAACTGTGCCATTCAGCTATCTGTTCTCCACTCCTGGCTGTTGTGCGAGCAAATACTCGGTTTGGCATTCATTGATGGAGTTCTTGGACATCGGCTTGAAGGACATCGTGCTACATTCTGTCCAACTGTCGTGTAAGATCGCCAGAATCTGGATATGGTAGGGCGGACTTGCCCATAGTCCTCCAATTGTTGTCGATTTGGGAGACCCGGCGACGTTGCTGGCCAAGGTAGGGTTGGGTGGGCACGAAGACAATCAGTAGAAACTCGCGCAGTGTGGGGCGGGTATTAGCTTACTGAAATGCAATCCCAGGATGACTTTCCGTGACGGGCAACAGAACGGTCTCAGAATATCGCCGACGTACCACCGTGCTGCAAGGGTGGCATGGATGATAACCAAAAGGCTGATGCTATGAAATGGCAGCCCAGACTATCACTCACGGTTTTTGGGCCGTACGGTGGGGTGACGGCCAGGCTGGTAACCCACACTGCTGTCCAGTGGTCTCCAGACAGGTCTTCGACCTGGAATCTCATTCACTTCACTAAAATTGTATTCCGTGATGAATCCCACTTCGTACGGAGCCACGATGACCAGCGAAGGCGTGTCTGTGGAGTCGTCCCGGTCACCAATGTTATATGAACCTGACTGTGGTCTGCTATATGACCCAACAACCAGGAGTGATGGGTTGTCATTTCATTTCATAGCAGCTCCCATTTGGTTGCGCAGCACTGTTACAGCACAGCAGTATGTTGACAATATTCTATGCCTCGTTTTGTTGCCGCTCATGGAAAGCCATCCTGCTCTTACATTTAAGCAACATAATGACAGCCCACACACGGTGAAGAAGGGCAACGCCCATACCGCAAAGGATACATCGGTTCCCGTCAGATCGCCGAGGTTAAGCGCTGTCGGGCGTGGCCGGCAGTTGGATGGAGGACCATCCGGGCTGCCATGCACTGTTGCCGTTTTTCGGGGTGCACTCAGCCTCGTGATGCCAATTGAGGAGCTACACGACCGAATAGTGGCGGGTCCGGTCACAGAAAACCATCACAATGACTGGCAGAGCGGTGTGCTGAGCACACGCCCCTTCTATCCGCGTACTCAGCTGAGGATGACACGGCAGTCGGATGGTCCCGATGGGCCACTTGTGGCCTGTAGACGGGGTGCTTTGCACACACGGTGAAGGCTTCTACAGCTTGTCTTCGTGCTTACCAAGCTCTACCTTAGCCATCAAGGTCGCCGGATCTCTCCCTAATTCAGGTCGTTTGGAGCATTCTGGGCTGGGCTCTCCAACAAACTCGGTATAATTACGAACTAAAGCGCCAGTTGGACAGAATTTGGCACGACGTCCCTCAGGAGGACATCCAATAACTTTACAAAAGGCCCATTGGTGGACCAACGCGAAACCGAATTGCTCAAGTGGTGAAGCACTTTCCCTTTAATAAATCATCCAGTTTTTTGTGAAATTGTAATTATTCGGTTGTCTGCACTTGTACATCACGTATAATAATTTCGTTCCATTCGGATAATTCTTTCATGGCACACCGAGACAGATCATTCTGTCTCATTTGAACTCATTCACACGCTGATCTTCCGTCTGTTGACCTTGACAATGCGTAGTGATAGTTACTCTCACTTTCCGTTTGCTGGGTCTATCTGTGCGCCACCTTCTTACAACGTTGATCTCTTATTAGTGGTCCGCTGTCTTACACGTCCGTCAAGTGTGCATTATTTTCGACGTTTCCCTCCATATATTAAAAATTTTACTAGCATTATTGAATATTTCAAAGATGTTAGAGAATGGACACAATTAACAGAGAACGTACTATCTCGTTTCAGTGCGAATCATACTGTCTGAAGTAAGTCTTGACGGGAAGATAAGTTCCAGTTTCTATGACAACACGAAAACAGTTCGTAGTTTCGGTTTAATGAACCCATAAAAAAGTACTGTAATCTTCGTACTTGCACTGCGACATTGTATATATCCTCACAGAAATACCACACTTAGAGGTCTTAGTTCGAGTAATTCGAGCTAATGACTCTGATATAAAAGATCGCATCGTACAAGTATGTATGTCCGCTCTGTACAGCAAGTGTTTTACGCTTCAAAATGTGCAGCATATTCCCTGAGAGAAACTTGGTGTTCGCTTTTTCTTTTGATATATTCTGCGAAACTCTGTAATATCAGGCAAGCTGTAATTTGCTTATAATGAGACGTTGGGCAGCTCGTAAATGACCTAATCATCGTATAACCAACATCCGGAACCACTTTTATGAACATTTGGAGGCTGCCATTGCGAGACGATTTATAACTACCTTGCATTAGCGTTATCAAATTTTTGTTTCATAGTATGACTCCGATGTTAATACCGACAGCAGCGTTTCTCTTTTTTCCTAACTCTTTTCTTTCTGAGTATTTATTTCCCCTTCAGTCATTTTACTGGAAGATGGCGGCGCTCATACCGGAAACGCTCCATGGAGCAACCTTGAGTTAAATGAGGGGGCCTCTCGAGGAACAGAAGCTCTTGAATTCTAAGAAGCACGACAAAATTCAGAAGCCATTTACGTTCTGAGTTTAGGACTTGCCATTGTCCTACGCTTTCTTCGTATATTGTCCGACAAATATCACTACAGGAGATTCGACGTCAATGCGTATTTTTTTTTTTTTTTTTTTTTAAGTAGCTACAAGAATAAAAGATGGGGGAGGCCTCAAAAAAACTCCTATTTTGTTTCAGTACTTTGTTGCATAGGTATTTAACGTTATTCTTATTCCACTGGACTTAAAAGTGAACTTGTTGCTGTTTTTTCATCAAATTAGCGTTTGACTCGATAGCGTAGTTTCGCGTAGAGCCATATGGAAAGTCTGTTGCGTTACATTATGGAATGAGCAGTAAATCAGTGGACTACAAAGTTTTCAAGTTTACCATCACGGTCCTCAAACCATTGTAGCACGTTTCTGGATTTGTGACACGGATGGAGTGCAGGTAGCCCGCTGTGATGTTCACACAGCTATCATAGTATCTTGGATTACTTTCACAGGTGCCATGCAAACTCAGCATAATGCTTCCAGAATGATATTTTCATTCTGCAGCGGAGTGTGCGCTGATATGAAACTTCCTGGCAGATTAAAACTGTGTGCCGGACCGAGACTCGAATTCGGGACCTTTGCCTCTCGCGGGCAAGTGCTCTACCAACTGAGCTACCCAAGCATCAAGCATAATGGTGCCCCCACCAACATGTGTCTGTGGCGCTGTGCATTTTTCCTAGCAGCCGTTCGCCTGGATGACGGCGTATCCTGAGACGACCTTAGACCTGGTGAACAAGAAACAGGATTTATCGAAACAAGCGACACGTTTTCATTCAGCCAATGTGCAATCTCGAAACCCCGTACTCACTGCAGTCTTAACGGACGTTGGGTCAACAGGGTAACGCGTAGCGATCGCCTGCTGCGAAGCCCATATTCAAAGCTGTGCACTGACCACTGTGCTCTGAAACATTTGTGCCCGCACCACCATTGTACCCTTTCCTGCGATCTGCCACAGACCGCCACCTTCCTTGCCTTACATAGCGGGCGAGGCTCCGACCCTTGCGTGATGAGGCGAGGAAATGCTACAGCTTTTCGCTTACTCATGCTTTCATCCTCCTTCGATCACTTTCCAAAGATGACGACATTAGCAAGCGAACTAGCTGATAGGCTTTCTTCGGTTCCGATTTGCTGATTCCCAGGTGCCGGGTCATAGCTATGCGAACTGTCCCATAAGTCGCTCACGTCAAACGATTTCCTCATTTGCGTGCCGTACTTCGGTAAATGATTTCCCATTTGTCTCTGTTTGCTTATATATTTTCCTTACTATGCCCGAAACACCACCAGACTGTGGTGGGCTGTGGTCATTGTGGTGTTGTTTGCTGTTGCACACACAACGCCAGGCAACTCGAGCGAGATTCAACAGTTGGCACTAACAAAGGCCTGTACGGTTTACTAGGAGCCACCCGAGCTGTGTGCGCAAATTTCCAGTGAAAGGCCAAGCAGAGGGCAACGGCTCGGTGGCGCCTCCACACCGCTATTTACTTACAGCATCGAGTGTTAACTCTTGTTTCAGCATCCTCACTTAATGTGTTTCTAATGTATGATGATCGCCTCGTCCTGGACTGCTTTTTTGCTGGATGTCTTCCTCTACAGTTTTTACGCTCTACAGCTCCGTCTAATATCATCGAACTCTGGTGTCTTAAGCGATGTCCTATCATTCTGTCCCTCCTCCTTGCCAGTGTTTTCCATATATTTCTTTCCTCGCCGATTCTGCAGAGAACCTCATCATTCCCTTACCAGTGCACCTACTGTTTTTGACTCTAAGTTTACTGCTGTAATAAAGACCTAGTGTGTTTCTGTCTTCTTGACAGTTCCTCTCCCACAGCAGCCGCATTCGGGAATATAAATGTTGGTGCCGAGGTGCTTTTCATCCACGCATGTTTCAATGGGTCTCGCCACATAATTAGAAGATTCACAATTGATGCCGGATTACTAGGGAATATTTGACTTTGTCGGTATGACTTTCTTAAATTTTCAGAAATTGTAGATATTAGTGGTTCCACTATTCTCAAATGTCAGGTACGCCAAGATCAGTTACAAATCTTTCTATCGATTACCAGTTTGAACAGATCAGTGTCATCGGATGACAGCATAGATCTGTCGGAACCGATAATCAACGAAAAGATTTACAGTTGGTCTTGGTGTACGTGGTAATTCAGAATTGTATAACAATTCAGATTGCTCACAGCAGCTGACATAATATCAAACACATGTACTTATGGTTCTCACTAATTCTCCGGTTCTGGGTTCTCAGTAGTCCAAATGTATTTGTTCCCGTGTAGCTGTGGTCGCTAGTTGTCATGCGTAGTCCGACGCAGTAACTATCTCTAATCGAGATTTTGCAGTTACAAGGACATCAGATACTAATTTTGCTCCTAGGTGTTTCTCAAGTAGTTCATATGTAATCTACGGCAGCAACATCGCAACAAGCAATGTCCGTGTTGACACTTAACGTCAGAGGATTTGACGTCCAACGTGAAGACTAGGCTGAGTGCCGTACACAATTGGAGGCACACTTGCTGTGCACAACATTGCAGGTACGCATAGCTCTCAGCCGTAACTGTCGAGGTATACTGTTCCTATTCCAAGATTTTTCCGGATTTTCATCTGGAATACAGTGACTGTGAGCAGTTAGTGGCCAAAACTAAACTACTATTTTGAAGGGCAGATCCATGTGGCAGCTGCTAGGTTCAAGTTTTTCCAAGATTTGACGGAACCTTACCAATCTAACGGGAAGTGGACAGCACTGACGAGGTACTGTCAATTCAGATGTACTTGTGGGAAGTGTTATAATGACGATTACACAAAATATCAGACGCTAGACATCCTAAAGATATTTAGAACGTGTGCTTAAAATCACAGAGTCGCACGCTACGTTCGAAAGCGCTGAGGTCAATTTGAAACTGTTTTAAACGTAGTGTGATGGTGGCCTTCGGTTTCCGCATCAACCCAATAAGGAGCCGCAAGCCTTGGCTAGACACGGTCCCATCAGTGTCAGTCACGCTGTCACCATAATAATGCCCCACCATACAACATTAAGTCCTGTCTATAGCGCTTCTGTACTTAAGGATATAATGAGTGTTCTTTCTGGGAATCACTGTTTTTTCCGTGGAAAGCAAGGCCATGTACAGTATGTACGTTTGCAAAAAAACTGAAAGGCGATCAGCAGTCTTTCTTGTTTAGATATGAATGTTATGTCTGCCAAGCATTCCAGTAAAAAGAAACATATTTTACGGTCGGTATTTACTAGAATGGAGTCAGAGAAGTCATCAATCATTCAAAGACAAACAAACAATTTGTGCACTTGCAGATTGCTCGTCATAGTGTTGGACAGAATCTGGATACCGGAGCCTCGGTTACGCTACTGAACAAACGTATGTATAAATTTTTGGGCAGTCCTAAGTTTTTAAGTGATGGGAGGCCACATTTTCAGTGTAAAATGGAGATGAGCTTCCAGTACTAGGTGTTTGTAACCTGTCGTGACTTAACGAAAACATCGTCGTTCACAGTGTTGTGCTCACTTTACAGTCCGATTATTTTTGTCAAAGTCTCATTTCATTTCTTTGGACTCCGTATTCAGGATAACGTTCCGAAAGCGAGATCTTCTGTTCCCCGTGACGGTAGCACTAAGTTGTGTGAGAGGTGTGGCTATTTGTTTCAGGTAGGACTGTGTAAAGAAAATAATTTCGAGGTCCACGTTACTTTGAAAGACAATGCTAAACTTCGATTTTCACGCAATTCGCTGTCAAATTGTGACTGAACTGCAACGATGGCAATATAGTGGTGTGATTACCACCGTTTCTGCAAGCCAATGGGCCCCGGCCCTTGTGATTACTATAAAGTCTTTGTGCGGATTTTAAGTCAACTCTTAATCTCTATATGGTGGAAGACCCTAGGCCGAAGACAGACAAGCAGTGACTGTAGTATGGCGAGTGTTATCTGTGGCCGAGGCAGAAGTGGAGCAGCTTTGGCTAGTACGGGCTCAAACATAACCAGTCTGCGGAAGAGGTGAGACAACACATGCTCGTCTGGGCTGCGAGTACACGGTGCCACTGAGGTGCGACTGTAGAGCCACTTCGGGTTGCTGAGCCACTAGCAAGGGGAGCACTTCGACTGTTTTTTACTTGCTTGCCATCATGTATGCAGTATGGTGTCCGGATGGATGGATGCGCAAGTACCGACAATAAATGCAGGGTGTGTTCCTGCCAGATTTTGCTGACACACATCGAGTGCGATGTCGAGACAGATGCAGCAGAATCGCAGGCAACAAGTGCCGGCTCTCTGCCTACCATCCTCTCACTACCGTGTACGAAGAATGGTGCGCTGCTTCATGCTGTGCTTGCCACGTTCGGAAGGATGCGTAAGTCACCGCAACATATTAGCATGGTTTTCGGCTGTGCTTTGTTCTGGACAAACAGCCAACAGCGCGTGATTGTCAGGCTGAAGTCATGTGCAGTTTCTTGTAACGTACTCGGCGTGTTTTCTCTGAGAGGCTATCTGTCTGTGTGCCTCCTTACTGCTGCAGCTGTGTGGCGTGTACCTAGAGTATGTGTTAAAGGTCTTTAATCAAACTTGTGTGCAGTCACTGTGGTACAGTACTGAGTCGTTGTACTTCGGTTCGCCGTCATACTAGTGACATGGCTTTAAGTCGCCTTGATTGTTCTTGTCGGTGGTGTCTTTTAGATCATGTTTGTGTTAAGGACAGCACTGTGTTAGAGTTTCTTCTACTGCTGATTCGCGTCTTGTTTAATTATGCGTGACACGGGAATTGAATCTAGGGTAAGTGTAGCGTTTCTTCGCAGTGAGAAGATGTTTCCTCGTCTATCCCCAGTTTTAGTTAATATTAATCTTAGATTCCCTTACATTCAGTAAGTATGTATCGAGAGAGATAAGTAAATCTGATGCTTCTGCGTGATGGAAGCACTTCCCATTTGCTTGGTTGAAAGTGGCACATATACAGGTACCACTGTGGAACGTATATGGCTTTCGATGTTGGAAGAACTTTGTGAGAAGATTTTCAGATCTCGATCTGCTATATGACCATGATGTCAGTCTCCACTTGAGAAACAATATAATTAAGATGCATTCACTAGTACCTAATATATGCTCTTCGTCAAAGCTTACCAATGTACTGAAATATGCCTTATACAGATTAGGGTATTTAGAGGACCAACGATGACGATTTGACATCCTGCTGAATTTTGTTTTGTATTCTCTTCGCCGTCGTGTCTATTACGTGAAGAAATTTCATTTATATTATGTACATGGTGTAAGAGAAAAAGGTTATGCTCTAAGCATTTCCTTATAGATTATCATTATTGTAGTTATCTTCTACAGTAATAATGAGTTACTTAACATTTTCAATTAATCGCAATTCACATAAGTGAAAGAGTAAACTAAGGAACAAAAGACGTGTATATATAACGTACAATAACAATTTAAAACATAAAACAAATATCTGTGAAATAAATAATTAGAATAGTAATGAACGTGTAGATACTTTAATTAGGTGTGTTGAAAATATTCCTAAAGCACATTGTGTACATCTTATTTTCCAAAAATTGTATTTCATAAACCAGCCTTATTACACGGGGATGTACGTGGGTTGTAAGCTTCTTTAACTAATATTCTAACGAAAGTTTTCATTTTTCCTAATTAATTAACTCTGATTGAGTATTCTGAAAAATTTCTAATTACTACAAAGTTGATTGTAGAGTTTTCAAGAACATTACACCTAAAATGCCGAATTTCCTTTTGGACCGTGTTTTATTCCTTAAAATTAAAAAAATCTATCCATTGCCAATATCGCTGAAATCAATTACATGACAAGTTTTGGCAATTTTCTGTTGCCATCTTCGGATCGGCAATTAAAAGGATCGAAAATGCTAGGATTGTTGTTGTTGTTGTGGTCTTCAGTCCTGAGATTGGTTTGATGCAGCCCTCCATGCTAATCTATCCTGTGCAAGCTCCTTCATCTCCCAGTACCTACTGCAACCTACATCCTTCTGAATCTGCTTAGTGTATTCATCTCTTGGTATCCCTCTACGATTTTTACCCTCCACGCTGCCCTCCAATGCTAAATTTGTGATCCCTTGATGCCTCAGAACATGTCCTACCAAACCGATCCCTTCCTCTAGTCAAGTTGTGCCACAAACTCCTCTTCTCCCCAATCATATTCAATACCTCCTCATTAGTTACGTGATCTACCCACCTAATCTTCAACATTTTTCTGTAGCACCGCATTTCAAAAGCTTCTATTCTCTTCTTGTCCAAACTATTTATCGTCCATGTTTCACTTCCATACATGGCTACATTCCATACAAATACTTTGAGAAACGACTTCCTGACACTTAAATCTATACTCGATGTTAACAAATTTCTCTTCTTCAGAAACGCTTTCCTTGCCATTGCCAGTCTACATTTTATATCCTCTCTACTTCGACCATCATCAGTTATTTTGCTCCCCAAATAGCAACACTCCTTTACTACTTTAAGTGTCTCATTTCCTAATCTAATTCCCTCAGCATCACCCGACTTAATTCGGTTACATTCCATTATCCTCGTTTTACTTTTGTTGATATTCATCTTATATCCTCCTTTCAAGACACTGTCCATTCCGTTCAACTGCTCTTCCAAGTCCTTTGCTGTCTCTGACAGAATTACAATGTCATCGGCGAACCTCAAAGTTTTTATTTCTTCTCCCTGGATTTTAATACCTACTCCAAATTTTTCTTTTGTTTCCTTTACTGCTTGCTCAATATACAGATTGAATAACATCGGGGAGAGGCTACAACCCTGTCTCACTCCCTTCCCAACCACTACTTCCCTTTCATGTCCCTCGACTCTTATAACTGCCATCTGGTTTCTGTACAAATTGTAAATAGCCTTTCGCTCCCTGTATTTTACCACTGCCACCTTTAGAATTTGAAAGAGAGTATTCCAGTCACCATTGTCAAAAGCTTTCTCTATGTCTACAAGTGCTAGAAATGTAGGTTTGCCTTTCCTTAATCTAGCTTCTAAGATAAGTCGTAAGGTCAGTATTGCCTCATGTGTTCCAACATTTCTACGAAATTCAAACTGATCTTCCCCGAGGTCGGCTTCTACCAGTTTTTCCATTCCTCCGTAAATAATTCGCGTCAGTATTTTGCAGCTGTGACTTATTAAACTGATAGTTCGGTAATTTTCACATCTGTCAACACCTGCTTTCTTTGGGATTGGAATTATTATATTCTTCTTGAAGTCTGAGGGTATTTCGCCTGTCTCGTACATCTTGCTCACCAGATGGTAGAGTTTTGTCAAGCTGGCTCTCCCAAGGCCGTCAGTAGTTCTAATGGAATGTTGTCTACTCCCGGGGCCTTGTTTCGACTCAGGTCTTTCAGTGCTCTGACAAACTCTTCACGCAGTATCGTATCTCCCATTTCATCTTCATCTAAATCCTCTTCCATTTCCATAATATTGTCTTCAAGTACATCGCCCTTGTGTAGACCCTCTATATACTCCTTCCACCTTTCTGCTTTCCCCTCTTTGCTTAGAACTGGGTTTCCATCTGAGCTCTTGATATTCATACAAGTGGCTCTCTTTTCTCCAAAGTTCTTTTTAATTTTCCTGTAAGCTGTATTTATCTTACCCATAGTGAGATGAGCCTCTACATCCTCACATTTGTCCTCTAGCCATGCCTGCTTAGCCATTTTGCACTTCTTGTCGATCTCATTTTGGAGACGTTTGTCTTCCTTTTTGCCTGCTTCATTTACTGCATTTTTATATTTTCTCCTTTCCTCAATTAATTTCAATATTACCCAAGGATTTCTACTAGCCCTCGTCTTTTTACCTACTTGATCCTCTACAGCCTTCACTACTTCATCCCTCAGAGCTACCCATTCGTCTTCTACTGTATTTCTTTCCCCCATTCCCGTCAATTGTTCCCTTACGCCGTCCCTGAAACTCTGTACAACCTCTGGTTTGATCAGTTTATCCAGGTCCCATCTCCTTAAATTCCCACCTTTTTGCAATTTCGTCAGTTTCAATCTGCAGTTCATAACCAATGGATTGTGGTCAGAGTCCACATCTGCCCCTGGAAATGTCCCACAATTTAAAACCTCGTTGCTAAATCTCTGTCTTACCATTGTATAATCTATCTGATACCTTTTAGTATCTCCAGGCTTCTTCCATGTATACAACCTACTTTTATGATTCTTGAACCAAGTGTTAGCTATGATTAAGTTATGCTCTGTGCAAAATTCTACCAGTCGGCTTCCTCTTTCATTTCTTAGCCCCAATCCACATTCACCTACTATATTTCCTTCTCTCCCTTTTCCTACTGTCGAATTCCAGTCACCCATGACTATTAAATTTTCGGCGCCCTTCACTACCTGAATAATTTCTTTTATCTGATCATACATTTCTTCAATTTCTTCGTCATCTGCAGAGCTAGTTGGCATATAAACTTGTACTACTGTAGTAGGCATGGGCTTCGTTTCTATCTTGGCCACTATAATACGTTCACTATGCTGTTTGTAGTAGCTTACCCACACTCCTACTTTTTTATTCATTATTAAACCTACTCCTGCATTACCCCTATTTGATTTTGTATTTATAACCCTGTATTTACCTGACCAGAAGTCTTGTTCCTCCTGCCACCGAACTTCACTAATTCTCACTATATCTAACTTTAACCTATCCATTTCCCTTTTTAAATTTTCTAACCTACCTGCCCGATTAAGGGATCTGACATTCCACGCTCCGATCCGTAGAATGCCAGTTTTCTTTCTCCTGATAACGACGTCCTCTTGAGTAGTCCCCGCCCGGAGATCCGAATGGGGGACTATTTTACCTCCGGAATATTTTACCCAAGACGACTCCATCATCATTTAACCATACAGTAAAGCTGCATGCCCTCGGGAAAAATTACGGCTGTAGTTTCCCCTTGCTTTCAGCCGTTCGCAGTACCACAACAGCAAGGCCGGTTTGGTTAATGTTACAAGGCCAGATCAGTCAATCATCCAGACTGTTGCCCCTGCAACTACTGAAAAGGCTGCTGCCCCTCTTCAGGAACCACACGTTTGCCTGGCCTCCCAACAGATACCCCTCCGTTGTGGTTGCACCTACGGTACGACTATCTGTATCGTTGAGGCACGCAAGCCTCCCCACCCACGGCAAGGTCCATGGTTCACGGGTACGTATCATGGTGTTTTACCTTCTTCCACAGGCGGTTTCATTTATGTGTTTATTGTTATTGCGCTGTTTGTAAATGCTAGGATACAGAAACTAATACAGGCTGTTCAAGCAAGAGTGTTGAATACTTTGAGAGGTGGTAGTACCTACCAAAACAGAAAAATAAGTCCAATGAATATGGGTCCGAAAACGCATACTTTTCGAAATAAATAAATAAATAAATAAATTGGAAGTGGTGCGGGATGCTTAGTTGCGGATATTAGTACAGTCGTTGCATCGGCGCTACGTCAAATGTGTCGGTAGGATGTTATGATGTCTTACCCACTGTACTCAGTCGCTATTAGATGGTTTGCAGTCACTTGTGTGGCTCGAGTCGTGTTGTAGGCTACGTTAGTTTTCGTCGTGTCTGTGTGCCATGTTGTACATTACTGGCAACACCGGGTACGTATCATAATGTTTCACCTTCTTCCACAGGTGGTTTCGTTAATGTGTTTATTGTTATTGCGCTGTTTGTAAACACAGATGCCGTAGTTCATTTACATTTTCTCCCTTCCACCACTTGTTAGCAATGGAGTCCTGCTACTCAACAAGTGGAATGGCGGATATGATATTCTGCTACGGTTTCACAAATGCCCTTGCCCTCTTTACTGAAAAATATTAACATACCAGAATGCCTTCTGATAAGTTGGTTGGCAGACTTTTCCAGAGTTTGAGGAAGACAAGTTCCCATGCACGCCCTAAAACTGACAATTGAAGGTCCCACACAGTCATCACGCCTGACTTGGAAGGTCCCACATAGTCATCACGCTTTCGGTGGAAGAAACCCCTGGGTCCAATATGCGACGATTAGCAGCAGCAGAAAGCGTGTCTCATTGTCTTATCTTGGGGAGGGGGGGCGGGGGGGGGGGCTACTCTACCCATGTCACCCACAGTACGTTCAGGCCCTAAGGCCACAGGATCATCATAGCCGACAGAGGTTCTGTCAATGGCTGTTTCAGAAGTGTGTCGTAGATCCACTGTTCGCATCCAAGATTTTATATACCGAAGACGCAGGGTTTACCAGAGATGGTGTTGTGGTTTCCCACAACCAGCGTGTGTGGGCTGATGTAAATCCCCAAGCAATTCAGGAAAGAGGACATCAACACCGATTCTCAGTCAAAGTATGGGTAGGTGAACTTTATGATAGATTAATAGGGCCATACGTGCTACCACAAAGGTTAATGGGGGCTATTTATCTGGACTTTCTCATTACTGTATTGCCTACCTTGCTGGAGGCTGTGCCATTCTAGCAACGAATATAAATGCGCACCAGCACACATTCGTCTCAATGTGAGCGAAAATCTGACGTAGACATTTGAGGACCGCTAGATCGATTGGGGGGAGGGGGTGGAGGAGGACATGCCTTGGACTGCTCGTTCCCCAGTCCTAGACTTTTGGTTAAGGACACACTTGAAGGAATTGCTCTACGCTACAACAATCAGCGACGTGAGGATACTACAGGATCGAGTCTTCAGTGCGTGCCGGCGTGTACAACAACCAGATATACCTTATGCCAGAAGGCAGAGATGTACATTGTCATGAATGGTTGCCACGTTGAACACCGCCTACTAACGTGTTTATCGCAGAAAATATGGACCCATGTATATTGGACTTATGTCAGAAAGTATGTTATTAGTCTCATTTTTCTTGTTTCGATGAGTACTGCCACCTCTCAAAGTATTCGGCACTTTCTCTGAACAACCTGTGTGACAACACACCCAATTATACCCAAGATCCAATACATGGAATAGCAACATACCTACGCTCCCATCAGCTTTCTGTAGGTTGTGCTGTATAGTGTACGTCCATTTTGTTTCTGTGAGCTATACTAGAAGTCGGCAAGTCAATTTCAAAATAACACTACTTACACACATGTTATTGCGCTGATTACAAGTGCTCTCGTTCGTCACCACTTTGCAACTAACTGATCTCAGCATAACCATTCTTAGTGATGCATAAGGATATCAGGTGGTGCAGTGGTAGTAAGAGTCGATATTATTGTCTCACATTGGATTAAGGTATGATCTACTATTCCATGTAATTAAATATGTCTAAATTATTATCATTATATATAAGCCAAAACAGTATTCCATTTAAAAAAAAACTGTGTAAAATAATTTGCACATCTGTAAAACATAATATATACCAAAACATTTTTATTTTATTTTAGAAAACTTTTAAAAACGTTATATAAAAATTCTTTGTAAATCTTTACCAAACGTTCCTTTATACAAAATTTCAGCCAATATGACAACCACTTAAAAGCTCGATTTATAGCTAATGGTATTATATGTAGGTTGATTTTAATATATGAAGTAATAGGTCGATATCTACAGGAAAAGATAAGGTATGTAATCTTGAATACGTTCAGGGAATTTGCATGAACAATGCAGGTATTTAATTTTTGTGCTTTTGTTGTCGGTTACATTGTTCACAGAGCTTATCCACAACAACACATCCTCAATGTCTATGTGGCTTTTAGTCACCTGACACCTACACGCAATCTGATCACCTGGTATCTTGGTGAACTCTTCCAATGTTTAATATAATCAGTGTACAATTATTACACATTGTGGGACTGCAATCGCTCTTAAACTGAGCCCATGACCTAACATTACCAGCTTATTCTTACATAAGCCTGCACTAGAACAAATTTTCACGTAATATTCATCCTAGATGACTGTCAAAAATGCTACCATGTAACAAAATATGGCCAGTATCCAAATCATTATAACTTTAAAAACCTTTTTACAACAAATCCTAAAGGCAAATTTTCATATGTAATTACGTTATCTGTCAAAGTTTATCCAAAAACATTTTTCCAAAAATATTTTTTCAAAAACTTTACACTGTTCTTAATATCATATTTAAAAAACTAACTTAAAACTTCATTTTAAAAATCTTATGTATGTCTTATAATGCCATCTGCGAGCTAACTCTATTACATCCATAAATACTGATAATCAAAGGTGCAGTTAATACAGTGTGATATTTTTTATCTGGAAAATATACATTGTACCTCTTTACCAATGGAGCTACAATCAATATTTTGCATTTTTCTTAGCAAGCCTGCTGTTTGTACTATCTTGTTTACAATTCTGTATCGTGCGACGTCTAGATGAGAGCTCATTACCCACTGTCTACCTACGATTTTGTCACCCAATGTCTAAGTGAAATCTCTTGTATCCACATTTGATGTATTAGTATATAATTAGTATTAATCACATGGGTTTGCAATTGCTCCTAACTGAACCAATGAGCTATGTACATAGAATTTTTTTTCTCTTTTTATGAAGTGTAATATATAAACGAAGTTATTCACAACATTTTGTTTGACGTCTAGGCATACTCACGTTACCTGAGGTAACCTTGGCACCCAGTATTTAGGTTAAATTTCTTACACTGTTTGCTATGATCACTGCACAGCTATAACCTCATTTTAAATTACAAATGCTCGTAAAATAACCCATGATCTAATATTGCTAATGAGTCATAGGTATCTGTATGTAATAATTATTATATTCGAAGGCATTCTTTCTGACCATCATCAATGTGTCATCCTGTATAGTTACATCATCAGGATTAATTTTATTCTATCCGAAATTACTCGGAATTAAAGGCAAAAATTACACACAGAGGGCAAAACGTGGCTATAAATAATATTTTACAATTTTAGACAAATATTCTGTTTATACGACCTTATTTACGACAAGGTGTCGTCTTTCGATGTCTAGGTGAGATCTCATCACCCAGCGTCTGCAAGTAATCTCGTCGGATGATGCCTAGGTGAATTCTCTTCCACTGTTTGACATTCATGTACTGTTCTATCTCATGGATTCGCAGCAGCTCTTATTGATCGCATGATCTATTTATTTAACATTTATTTGCCATTTTAATGTGATGAAGAATCGTGTTTACTTATGTCAGTGAATTGTACGACGTCTAGGTGAAATCTCAGCACCTGACATCAATATACAACATCGTCTCCCGATGTCTAGGTAAACTCGATTCATTATTTGATATACACAAATAGTTATAGACTCACATAGAATTATAATCGCTCTTAAACCAATCTGTGATCTCGTATTGCTGTCTCTTCATACTGACGTGATATTCTCTGTAGATGTCTAGAGAGGAAAATTTATTTAGTGTTCATAATACTACAGATCGCTCTCACGTAGACGACGTCAGAAGTATATATTTCATCAAAATCGTTTATTGACACTTGGGAATGATTCCTTGTGAGTTGTAAATGGTTTTTCTTATTCCCAAGATCAGAATTTATGTAACTAATTGACTAAGTTGATCAAATGCAAATGTCCATTAAATGTGTCATGATTCATAGTCATAAAATATCTCTTTTCGCCAAATGTAATATGGTTATATGTTTATTAATAAATTGTAACATGGAAATAAGTCAATTTAAACCCCAACACACATTCCACTTCCCGCCACCTACACGTGATAGACCTCTCACAGCCTCAGCTGAGCACAATGTAATGTGAACCCATCACTTTCGCATCCAGAGCAAGCAAGACGTGATAGGTATAGCACGTACACAGATGCCTTACTCCACACACAGCAGCGAGAAAACTGGAAGCGGACAGCTTATATTCGTTGCTGGTGACTCCACAGCATCCATCAGGGCACCGTATTTAGTACACGGCACCGAGGAAATGACGGGCCGAGGGCTTGCGCTCAGTGATGGTTACTCCAGACCATCTGAGAAGTGGCAAACAAACAGCTCACACACAGATTAGATCTGCACTCGTAGCTCAGCCGTTGCGCCCACAACCGCAATACACAAGATAGCTGTTACCCAAGCCACTCCAACAGATCATGTGTTCCCTTCCTCGTTTGTAGGCAGGCTCATGACTGAAAGTGCGCCTTACCCGACCAAGCTTGACTTCTGCCTTGCCCACAGACAACAAGCTCAATATTGCAGTTACAGGAAGCCTCATTGGTATAAATTGCCAATAACCTCAGTAACATTAAGAGTGCAAAGGGAATTCCACTGTTAAATGCAGAGGAAGAGTACACAGAAGGCCCCTATAAACAAGAGAACTTGTCAGATGACTTGTTATAATAAAGTGGAATCGATAGGGAAAACACAGAGGATCCAGTATTATATCCAGCATTTGATAGATCTCTGGTGGACTTGAGATCAAATGAGACAGAAGGGACAGATAACATTCCATCGGAAAATCTAAAGTGATTGAGGGAAGTGCCAAAGAAATGACTATTCAAGCTGGTATGTAGAGTTGGCCGTATTGGCCGATCGGTTCTAGGCACTACAGTCCGGAACCGCGCGACCGCTGCGGTCGCAGGTTCGTATCCTGCCTCGGACATGGATGTGTGTGATGTCCTTAGCTTAGTTAGGTTTAAGTTGTTCTAAGTTCTAGGGGACTGGTGACCACAGAAGTTAAGTCCCATAGTGCTCAGAGCCATTTGAACAATTTTTTTGGAATGTAGAATCTGATACTGGTGACGTCCCATTAGACTGTCAGGAAAATATCATCCATACGTTTCTGAAGATAGCAAGAGCAGGTAAGAGCAACAACTGCCGCACAGTCAGCTTAACATCTTGTTCATCCAAGCTGACAAAAATAATAATATAGAGAAGAAAGGAGAGGAGAACTTAGGATCTGTTAAGTGACGAGCAGTTTGGCTTCAGAAAGAGTAAAGGCACAAGAGAGGCAGTTCTGACGTTGCAGTTAACTGTGGAAGCAAGACTGGAGAAAAATCAAAATACGTTCATAGGATTTCTCGACCCGGAAAAAGCGTTAGACAATGTAAAATGGTGTAAAATATTCTTAATTATGAGAAAAATAGGGGAAATTTATAGAGAAAGACGGGTAATATACAATGTGTACAAGGACCAAGAACGACGTTCTGAGTTTGAAAAGTATGTAATACTAGGACCAGGGATGTAGACTCCCCCCCCCCCTCCTGTCCCTACTGTTTAGTCTATACATCAGAGAAGCAAAATAAACCAAAGGTTCAAGAGTGGCATTAAAATTCAGGATTCACTGATGACATTGCTGTCTTCAGCGAATGTGAGAAAGAATTACAGGATCTGTTGAATGGAATGAAAAATATAATGTATGTAGAATATGGATTGAGAGTAAACCAGAAAAAGACAAGTGGCATTTGTGTCCAAGAGGAGTCTTGCATGGTCAAACACAGACCTTACTTTGAGGGAGAAATTTCTAAGAATATACTTTTGGAGCACAGTATTGTGTGATAGAAGGAAAACCGGAACAGAAGGAAAACGTCTGAGATGCAATACTCCAGAAGAGTGTTAAAAACTAGGTGGACTGATAAGGTGAGGAACGAGAAGGATGTCCACAGAATCAGAGAAGGAAGGAATATGTGGAAGACACCGACAGGAATGGACAGGATGGTAGGACATGTGTTTAAGGCATCAGGTATTAACCTTAAGTGCTCTAGATGGAAATGTAGAGCGTAAAAACTGCAGAGGTAGACAGAGATTAAAATGCATCCACCAAATAATTGAGAATGTAAGGTGCAAGTGCTACTCTGAAATGAAGTAGTTCGCGCTAGAAAGCAGTTCATGGCAGGCCGCACCAAAACAGAAGATTGATGATGGTGTACTTAACACTTATTTATGTGATAAATTATACAGGATAACAGCTTGGGATATTGCAAAAACGTCATGTAGATAATTGTTACCTATGTTAGATTTGGATTTAATTTATGATTTCGCTGGAATTTTTAACATAATGGAATTTGTAATTACCTACCATCAAACCATGACTTCTGTATGTAGGAAGACAACTAGGGAAGCAACAGTGTGGTGTAAACAAAGATAAGACAGTTGGAATAGCCAGTTTAATGTGCAAGAGCTCCAGCTGTAGAATAGAGATATGCAACAAATTTATGTGTCAAATCACAATCCATAACATTGATGTCAGCAGCCATCTTATCGATTTTACAAAGTGTGCCTAATATGCGATTATGACAAACTTTTGTACCTTTCTTAGCAAAAGGACATGCTATAACCGGACTTGAAGATATGATTTATAACTGCACAACGGACGGCTTGTTTGACCTGTTGAAGACTGTCTAAGTATTAAGTTTGCATTATCAATAGTAGATGATTACCGTTTTGTACTACTAGATAAAGCTAACACGCTAGTATAGGGTCACTATTATGTTTGGATGACTTAAAAGTAGTTCGAAGTGGTACCTGAAATCAAAAGCCTAGCAGTCCGTGTGTCCTATCTATATGAATGTATATTATATAACGTCGATAGCTGAAAATTTCAGTACATTATTTCATCGAATTGTCATGTAGTTCCCATTGTGTGACAGCATAAGTTAGCGTTATCAGGAGAAGATGACAAACATTGTGTACTACAAAGTATAGTCATTATTCTAGCATGAAATCTTAATAGTATATGTGACTTTGAAAGGAGAGTACCCTTCGTTCCTTTTCTAGACGAATGTGCATTAATCCTAGACGTTAAAACTACTGTTCAGTATGGTATTTTACTGTAGTGTCATGTAGTTTTCACTGTGCTACGGCATGTTAAATGTATCAGCCGAATATGATAAACAGTTTGTTCTCCAAGATGAAGTTAATATCCTAGTATGGCGTCACTACAAGGTTTGGATTACTAGTTGAAAGGGGGTAGTTGAAAGCACAGCAACCCTAGTTTCTTACTATATGAATGTGTATTAATTTCATATGTTAAAACTAGTGTCCAGTATGTTGTTTCATCTACATGTCACGTAGTTACCACTTTGCGACAGCATAAATTAGCATTATCAGAGGAATATGCTAGATGTTTTGTACTACAAGATGAACTTAGTACCATATTCGAGGGAGGGGGGGGGGAAACAATGTCTGACTAACTATGACTAGTTTAGTTTTCGACTAATAATACAGACAACTTAGACTTGAGAATAGCTTTGTTTACTATGGTACAAAGACTGAACTGCTGTCATCAGCAAGTTAGATCAATAGTGCCAATTGGTCAGCCATATGTGTTTTGTATTCTTATACAATAAATGTTTACGTATTTCGATAAACAATGCAAACAACTTGGCTTCTTGAAGAGCTATTTTACTTTAGTGTAAAGATTTAATTGCACCCATGATCAGAGATCGAGCTTTGGATTACTACTTGAAAGTGGGTAGTTGAAAGCACAGAAACCCTAGTTTATTACTATATGAATGTGTATTAATTTCATATGTTAAAACTAGTGTCCAGTATGTTGTTTCATCTACATGTCATGTAGTAGAGCTTCCCTCTGATTGGAACCTTCTGCAAAGACATTAATACTGGTGAAATTTGCTCCTTTCAAGCAAAATGAGCAGTTGCTATGTTGACCTAAGTGTTCGAGAAGCTAAAATAATTTATTTGATGTTTTTAAAGTTATATTTATGTATTACATAAATATATGCCTTAAGGGGATTTAGAATGAAAAAAAAAATTTTTCACATTTTCGGATTTTTATCTCATTATAAAATTTGGAATTTTCCGAAAAAACGATATACATGATATATATATCACTCACATGGGAAGTATTTTATTTTCTTAAATATAATCTACATCGGTTGAAAATGTTAAAATTTTTATGTTCATTACTTCAATATCTAATAAAACCGGTAATATTTTATATAGAAGGCTGTGCATTGCTGTGTTATAAAGGTTAAATTTCGCGTTTGTATTGGTAGCACTGTCAAAAACAGTATCGTATCGTTTTATAGTATAAACACGCATTGTATGTCGCAGTGCTATCGTTTTTCCGAGTAAAAGTGAGGAATAGATTGGTAAATCTCTCAAAAAGTAAAGTATGGGGACAAAACTAAGTGTTTTTAAGAAACGTGGGTTTTATGGTAATAGATTTACGAATAAAGGGAAGCACTGTGTTCAACATGTGGCATGTGAAGTTACAGACATTAAAATTCTGGCAAACTCGTCAGTATCTAGAGAAACACCCATTAGTGCTTCGAAGATTAAAATAAAACGTTGTGATACACGGTTTTCTCAAAACGAAAATGATGTAAATGGTAGTTTAGGTTATATTCTGATAGATTTACACATCCTGACAAGGGTGTTAGGTGAATGTGTGTGTTGTATAATATGTAGAGGGACAGTTAATTTACATGAAGAAAGTGAGGTATCAAATGGATTAGGCAGGAAACTTATCATTAATTGTGCCAGTTGTAACTATACTCATTCATAAGATAATTATTTTGAAGTAAATATGAGGTGCTTTTGTGGACTGAGAGCTATTGGCAAAGAAGGCACTGCAGCAGAAACAATGTGTGCGGTGATGAATATGCCATGCCCACCTTGTAAAATCGACAAGTATGCAGGATTTATTGGAGCTACTGTGGAATTTGTTGCATGTGAGTCAATGAAAGGTACGAAGCTGTTGAAACAAATGATGGTATGACTGACACACCAGTAGCTTTTGATGTCACTCGGCAGAAGCGTGGCTACAGTTCTAAGAATTCTGTTGCTACAGTAACCAGTGTGGATACCAGGAAGGTAATAGATTTCCAGATTTTAACCAAACATTGTTATAAGAGCAAATCAGGGAATGAAGAAGGGCATATCTGTGACACAAATTATGAGGAACAAAGGGTAGTATGGAGGCCTCTGCAGCTATTGAAATTTTTGGTCGATCTGTGAACGAAATGGGAGTGTGTTACATTAAGTTCTCAGGGGATGGAGACTCAAAACCATATAACAGTGTAGTAGCCGCTCAGCCTTATGATGAGAAGATTATCACAAAACTGGAATGTGTGGTCATGTCCAGAAGAGGATGGGCACCAGGTTGAGGAAGCTGAAACAGAGTTTCCGAGACAAGAAACTTTCTGATGGTAAAACCATAACAGGCAGGCTGACAGACAAAATGATTGATGAACTACAGCAGTATTATCGGATGTCCATTAGAAATAATACTGAGAATTTCCTGAAAATGAAGCAGGCAGTATGGGCTACCTTCTTCCGCAGACTGTCAACTGATGAAAAACCTGTGCACCACCTTTGCCCCCCTGGACCTGGTTCAATGTGGAGTTACTGCAGTGCCCAGTACTCAAACATTTCATACAGCCATAAACATTCTATCGCAGCAGCAGTCATGGATATCGTAAAACCTATTTACTGAGACCTGGCAATTCCTGAATTACTGAAGAAGTGTCTGCATGGTCAGACTCAAAATCCCAATGAGTCTTTCAATAATCTTATATGGAGTCGCTTACCAAAAATTTTTTTGTTGGAATGAAGACACTGAAGTGGGGGGGTTAGTGATGCTGTTATTGCTTTTAATGATGGCAACCTTGGTACGGCGGAAGTGCTACAGCACATGGGAATTGGCTCAAATGGCTCTGAGCACTATGGGACTCAACATCTTAAGTCATAAGTCCCCTAGAACTTAGAACTACTTAAACCTAACTAACCTAAGGACATCACACACACCCATGCCCGAGGCAGGATTCGAACCTGCGACCATAGCAGTCCCGCGGTTCCGGACTGCAGCGCCAGAACCGCTAGACCACCGCGGCCGGCACGTGGGAATTAATCCTGGAGTAAACTGCATCGAAAAACTTGAATGGATGGACAAGGTTCTCATTGATAAAGCAGAGTATGCAGCACAGTTGGCGACTAAGGAGTCCAGAAAGAAGAAAGGAAGAAAAGCCTTGGAAAAATATCAAGAAGATGATACACATTATGGTGCAGGGTGCTTCTGAGTGACTAAAAATAAAAAAAATAAGCATATATTGAGTTACAGTCTTCTGAAACTTGAGAAGCTGTTCCTGAAAATTTACATTTTCTGTTGCATTTTTCCTTGAATCTCAGAAACCACTTCGAGTAGAGTATTCAGATTTTCAGGGAGTAATAACAGACATATCATGAGTCTACTGAACTAAAATAAGAATATAATGTTATGTATAATTAAAATTATTTAGGATAACGTACAAAAAATTACACAAAATTTTAAATGTGTGATTAAGAAATTGTATTTCCGAAAGCTGAGGCTGACATGCAATTGTTATAGTTAAGTACAATCAGAACATACAGTTTAATGTCTTGTAAAAGCTTCATGTCAATGACTAGAGTGGTTCCTGAAATACAGGAAAGCCAAGTCACTAAATTTAACATTGTCGGGATAGGGAGTTCCAAATCCCCTTAAGTGATAAACTACATTTCAGATCTTTCCAAAATGCCCCCTTTTTACTACGCTTTGTTGAGATTAAGTGTCAGGAAACGTGGCATCAACGGATAAACTTGCTATAGACTTCAGGTAATTGTGATAAGGAAAGGAGGTACAGTCTATACACTTTCTTTCAGAGAGTTCTGGTAGCATATTTACGATTGCTAATGGCTGTACCCACCCTTGAAAGATACATTCTTTTTTTTTTTTTTTTTTTTTTTTTTTTTTTTACTGACAGTGGAACATAACTTCAAGAATGGCCAACAACAAAAGTAATAAAAACTACACACATCAAAAAGCGTTTTGTATCACCTCGGTTCCGAGAGTTTCGGAACCTGCACAGAAAATTGGAATAGAGATCAACATAAACATCATTTCCGTCGTTTTAATTGCTCATGAAAATCACACATTGCATGTTGTACCACCATACAGCGAGACCTTCAGAGGTGGTGAACCAGATTACTGTGCACACCGGTACCTCTAATACCCAGTAACACGTCACCTTTCATTGATGTATGCCTGTATTCGTCGTGGCGTACTATCCACAAGTTCATCAAGGCATCAAGGTTGGTCCAGATTGTCCCACTCCTCAACGGCGATACGGCGTAGATCCCTCAGAGTGGTTGCTGGGTCACGTCGTCCATAAACAGCGCTTTTCAATCTATCCCAGGCAAGTTCGATAGGGTTCATGTCTGGAGAACATCCTGGACACCCTTGTCGAGCGATGTCATTATCGTGAAGGAAGTCATTCACACTATGCGCACGATGGGGTCGCGAATTGCCGTCCACGAAGACGAATGCCTCGCCAATATGCTGCCGGTATGGTTGCACAATAGGTCGGAGGATGGCCGTTACGGCTCCTTCCATGACCACCAACGGCGTACATCGGCCTCACATAATGCCGCCCCGTAACAGCAGGGAACCTCTACATTAGTGCACTCGTTGGACAGTGTGCCATGCGTTCAGCCTGATCAGGTTGCCTCCAAACACGTCTCTGACGATTGTCTGGTTGAAGGCATATGCGACACTCATCGGTGAAGAGAACGTGATGCTAATCCTGAGCTGTCCATTCGGTATGATGTTGGGTCCAGCTGCACTGCACTGCATGGTGTCGTGGTTACAAAGATGGACCTCGCCATGAACGTCGAGAGTGAAGTTGTGCATCATGCGCGCAGTTTGAGTCGTATCACGACGTCCTGTGGCTGCACGAAAAGCATTATTCAACATGATGGTGTAGCTGTCAGGGTTCCTCCGAGCCATAATCCGTAGGTAGTGGTCATCCACTGCAGCAGTAACCCTTGGGCAGCCTGAGCGAGTCATGTCATCGACATTTCCTGTCTCTTTGTATCTCCTCCATGTCCGATTAATATCGCTTTAGTTCACCCCAAGACGCCTGGACACTTGCCTCGTTGAGAGCCCTTCCTGGCCCAAAGAAACAATGCGGAGGCGATCTAACCGCGGTATTGACAATAAAGGGATGGTTGAACTACAGACAACACGAGCCGTGTCAGTCAAAAGGACTGTGTCTGTGACACAATATCCAACGTCAACGTCTATCTTCAGGAGTTCTGGGAACCAGGGAGATGCAAAAATTTTTGATGTGTGTATATTAGCTATTCAAGAACTTCAGTTTCACTTTTTCTAATGTAGTTCATGATACATTATCTTCCTTCCTCCCTAAAATGGTGGTTGATGTAATGAAGCATAACTAAAAAAAACCTAGAAACGTCAAATGCTGAAAGTTCGATCTTTGGACCAACAGTAACATAGCTTCAAGGAGGCCCGTGATCGAAATGTCTTCACGTATTTTTACAGTCGTGCGGACGATATAGTGACATTTAATTTGAAAAGTCCACAGTCATTTTTTAGGCATCAGGCGTACCCTTCGTTGTAAGTTAGACCAGCAGCGTCAGTAAGTGAGCCACTTGTATTTTGTATTATTGTAGAACAGTAACACACACAACTTATATATGAAAATAACATTGTGATATTTTAATTAGATTGAAATCCATATGATCCCATGGTGCCCATCAATCGTAGAAGATACACAAGGAGAAAAGGACAGCAATCGATTTCTAAATATGACGTCTGTTTGCAGCAGATACAGATTTCAATTATCACATCGTCATATAAAGTGCTAAAAATTACAAAACAGGAGACCACAGTGCTACATACCATGCAACAAAATGGTTCAAATGGCTCTGAGCACTATGGGACTTAACATCTGTGGTCATCAGTCCCCTAGAACTTAGAACTACTTAAACCTAACTAACCTAAGGACATCACACACATCCATGCCCGAGGCAGGATTCGAACCTGCGACCGTAGCGGTCACGCGGTTCCAAACTGAAGCGCTTAGAACCGCACGGCCACACCGGCCGGCTATACCATGCAACAACAGGCGACCTTAGTCCCAAGTATCATGTAGTAAGCCATTCCTTGCGTGGGTGAATGGGAAGAAAATATAGCATCAGAGATGTGTATCGCTCTTTACTGAAGCGCAAGTGAATACTTAAATAATAGTGAAGCTACATAATTTTTTAAAAATTTTAAAGCGGTACCAAACAATAAAACTACAAGTAATGACTAAACTGTAGAAAGTGAAACACTTGTGTGGGGACATAAACATAACACATTTAATACAGTGAACATGTGACGCTCAAACGGAGGGACGCGGCAGAAAAATCAAATTTTGTCGCAACCTGCAAAGGGGAATGGCTTATGGATCTCGTGTAAGAGATTTAGATTCATCGTCATAAGAGGTCATTTGACGTCCGCCAGCTCAGTGAGCAGATCATGGTGAAAAAGTAGCCACTTCTGGGTTTTTTTGTGTAACAGCCTGCAAAAAGAAGGGTTTATCTAGTGCCAATGAAGTAGAAGTCCATACCCAGGTCACTTATTTATTTGGCCGATTAACAGGTCAACATTCGAGTACAGTTTTGCCAATTACCTTGTTACTGTTTCCACCCTCTTAAGGACTACTATATCTCACTACGCAATACATTTAACATTAATTGAAATTGTCACGATGTTGATTTATAGTCCACAACAAAATCTGTTCTACTATTTAATGTGTTACTGGCGTTTCTGTTATCGCCACAATATGGTGCATATCGGAAACATATATCGTGTCCATGAGTTGCTTGGCTTTTCAAGCCACCACATTGTACCTTTCCTGGATGCTGTTTTTATTATTTTCTATTCTACTTTCATAGTTTTATTTGCTTCTGGGGACTTAATTTCAAACAATTACATTAAGTGCGGTAATCCTATTCCATTGCTGGTTTCATGTCATACATTGGCCCAGGCAAGGTGCATGTTTGAATATAAACACATCTTCATTTAATCCCAGTTTTTCCCATAACTCTGATACAATCGTTTATTTTACTTATTTGTTCATTTTTTATGTGCTCTGGCCAGCTCCATACCTTTCGACGCTGTAACGCTGTTTTATTCCACATGTTAATACTGTAAACCGAAGATAGTGCTTATATATATATATATATATATAAATGTGTGTGTGTGTGTGTGTGTGTGTGTGTGTGAGAGAGATTGTTGTATATACCTAGAGGGAGCAAACCATGTTTGATTGTACTAGTTTCATTCCTTTATGTTTTGATTATTTTGTTATTTTATTTTGAGAGTGTACTTTCCGCTGTTGTATAGAATTGTAAATGGATCTTCTTCCATTAATTCTTAATGCAAAAATACATTACATACTACCCCATATTTACTTTGTTGAGTTTGCTATACTTCTGGCTCCACATTTTGATTAGTTTTCTATGGTATAACCATTAGTTGTGTTTTTATAGTTCAGTACATTTTTTAAAAAAATTGTTATATTGCTTCACTATTATTTAACTATTCACTCGTACTTCAGTAGTGGGCAGCAAACATCTCTTACAAATTTTCTTCCTCTTCAACCACGTCAGCAACGGCTTCATTTCGTTTTAGACTCCTGTATGTTCTACATTAACCAACACTGTTATCTATATGACACTTTCGACAAATGTCACCTGTCGCCATATGGTATGTTGCTATATGGTGCTTATGTTTGTACTTGTGATTCGTCATTAACTATCTCATATCCGTTCCTGATTGTCCTTTTTGGTAATTTTTAGCAATGAAAATACTATGTAATAGTTGAAATCTAGATCTGCTGTAATAAAATGACGTATTTTGCAATCGATTGCTGTTCTTTCCTTCATTGTCTATTGTCACCTATAATTTGTGGACCTATTGTGCCTTGCATTAAATGGAGTAAAGATATCGAATTTAAATTATTGTGAAGTGGAGTACAGAGAACAAGATGCCCGATTCTGGGGTAAATTACTACTGTCTGTTTAGTTTAAGTGGTTGGGCTGCTAAGTGTGAGATGGCTGAAACTAATTTGGCCAGGGTGAGTGACAACCGTAGACGTCCACGTTATACTTTCACCCGGATTGTGATTGAATCAACAAACTGTCCTGGCTCAGAACGCCTTATATGGAAATCTCTGTTAGTTGTTCTTCCTCAATCACTTCAGGGTTGGATATTAGTACACGTAGTGATAGCTCCATCTCCACTGACACAAAATTATCCAGGCTGACGGGCGGTGCCTGGCTACTGTCAATCTTTTGCATATGCACCAAACTATGGCATACACAGCATTGTGTTTTGTCCGGTTCCACGTTTTCTGCCAAAGGTTCAACTAATAACGTATTAACTGATAAATCCGCTCCTACATCCACCCAGACTAGCTCCCTAATATATTTCGGTATTTTATCCCACAAGTCGAGTCTATGAGCTCATGCATGCATCCATGACTTCCGTGACATCTGAGGTATTAAGATTTTTTCGGCAATAAAACCTGAAGAAAATGATGTCCCAAAAAGCTCAATATACGCTCTTTTTTTGGCGTAATATTTACTCAGGAAATCCAGTAAAATTATGATACTGTAGCTGCCGTCAACTGGAAGTCTTTCTCGCCCACTCAGAAATCCATCCAAGTCGAACTGCTATACAGAGCACTACAACAACCTCTAAGTGTTGGTTTGATGCTGCCTGCAATGAATTTCTCTCCTGCGCCTACCTCTTCATCTCAGTGCTCTCTCGAGCACCATGGAAGTTACTGCCTTGATAAACATGTACTATCATCCTGTCCCTTCATCTTGTCACTGTTTTCCATGTGTTTTTTTTTATTTCTCCGATTATGCGACGAACCTCCCCATCTCTTATCCTCAGTCTTCCTGATTTTCGACGGTCTTCTGTAGCACCACATTTTAAATGCTTCGATTATCTTCTGTTCCGGTTTTACCACGGTCTGTGATTCACTACCATACAATGCGGTGCTCCAAACGCACGTACTCAGAAATTTCATCCTCAAATTAAGGCATATGTTTGACACCAGTAGACTTCCCTTGGCCAGGAATGCCCTCTTTTCCCGTGCTTATCTGGTTTTTATGTGTTCCTGTTTTCGACCGTTATGGATTATTTTTCTTCCAAGGCAGCCGAATTCGTCTAGAATTTTTCTGGTGGTCAGTCCGCATTCTCAGCAGTAGGTCCCATTACCAAGAATAGCTGTTGCAATAAGAACCAGCATGATATCAGAATTGTTGGTGTTGTCACATCTAAGTGCTTGCCCAAGACGATGAACGATCTAATATTGTTTGTTACTGATCTGTTGCTCTTTCTTGGTTTTTACTTTCACACACGAGATTGAGTACCCATATTTTTTATGATTTCAGACATTTACATCATTTTTCATAAACCTTTTCTTTTTCTGGTAACAGATCTATAATGACTAATAATGTCAATAATTATTAAAAATAGGAATAACAGAGTACATTTTAAAGCGATGGAAAGCGAATGGATAAGGTGATCTGTTCACGTGTTATTAGAAATGATGTAGGCATTAGATAGCAGCGATTTGAGAAAACCACAGAAAACACAAACGTCTGCACAATAGGTTTCAGCGCGCCTTCTCTGACATTGTAAAATGCTATTTCCATTCACATATTTTGCACTTTCTGATCGTTATTGTATCAAAAATAATCGTTGGTTACTAACGGTAAAGTTCTTCCAAATACAAATAATTACTGATGCTGATACCAACGCCATGTATCTACTTGTACTTACTTTCATTGCAGCCAGTCTATGATACATTCAGGAAGACGATGTTAACTTCCATTGATTGTAAAAGGGCCTCGAGGAAAGGTGGTAAATATGTGAGGCGCTACATTCTTAATTACTAATGACATCCCTCACGTTTCACCTCACAGTTGCACATGTATAAAGAAAATTTCCATTGACAATCCGATCTGGACAGCTGCAAGTATCTAGATCTGATATTCGAAAGAATACTCAGAATATACAAATTTTCAGTACATCGTAACTGGCCACACATCTCGTCTGTTTGCTCTGCGAACCAGGGAAATTTCGAAGCATGGTCCGACGAATCACCGTACTTGTTTCCATGTGATCGTAGGACCGAAATCCGTACTACTTCAGGCACACAAGGCCGTAGAACTTAGTTTTCAGTAGAACAATTTGCACGACGAAAGTGTTCCTGTAATTTTATTTTTCTTTTGTTACTTGGTGTAGGTCCTGTGACCTCCTTGTCCATGTTTGTAGGTACGGTCGTTGTCAAAGACTACCAGAAAACTGCTTCTTGTGGCTTCTTATGTGGTAAAATAGGTGAAGACATAATGGTGAGCATCCTTGAGGGTTTTAACTACAGATCTAGCCACTACTGACTTTTTACTCATTTCAGAGGTTTTACATCGTTAAAGCCAGATACGTGGAACATGTAGTACCATGATGCTGTCAAATACGTCGTGCTATTAACATTTTTTCATGCAGAGACAAGCTGGCATGCACCTTCGTGGGCGGCAAACTGAATAAGGAAGCATTTCAACTGCCGTCATACTCAGTACATATGATCTTCCTGTCAAGAGAGGGTAAGTGCAAGTTGTTTACAAGCGTTAGTATTCCCACATAGGTAGTTTATCAACCAACCTGAGTGTCTCAAGGCTCGAAAACGCCTACACCTAATCTTAAGATTAGATGTTACTAATGACAATTTCTGTTATCTTTCTCTTTTTTCTTATCTGATGATAGAGACTCATATTCATTTCCCTACCTATATGGTCGCTTTTTTTACCATATACATCTGAAAAGACACGACTCTTGCAATCCCTCTCTGGCGCAAAAAATCTCGCAACATCAAGAAGAAGTTGTCCGACACAAATGAAAGTTTGTAGGCGTGCTCCTACATCTGAAAGATGATATCTGTTCAGATTTCGCACCATTCGCATTAGAGGATGAACATCATGTTTACTTTAAATACATTCTGTACCGGTCGTGAGCGTTAGTTATCTAGTTATTGGACGTAGTGAGTTGATGTTAGTCAAGAATGTCCTTAAGGGACAAAGACGCTGTCCGTAATTGCTGGCAGCGGTGGTCACGTAAATGTACCCTCACAAGAAGAGCAGGCTGTGGACAGCCACGTGACATTACCAAGAAGGAAAACGATTTTGTTCGGCGTATGGCTAGGGTTCACTGTACAGCATTTTCAGCAGCAATATGAGCAGCAGTTGGCACCACAATAACACAACGAACTGTTGCAAATCGCTTACTTCATGGACAGCTCCGAGCCAGGTGCCCTGTAGCATGAGGTCCACTGACCCCAATAAACCGCCATTTGCGACTTCAGCGGTGTCAAGCGAGAGCTCACTGGAGGGCGGGGTGGACGTCCTTTGTGTTTTCTAAAGAAAGCTTGTTCTACATCTGCATCTACATACATACTCCGCAATTCACCATAAGGTGCATGGCGGAGGGTACCTCGTACCATAACTAGCATCTTCTCTCCATGTTCCACTCCCAAACAGAACGAGGGAGAAATGACTGCCTATATGCCTCTGTACGAGCCCTAATATCTCTTATCATTGTGGTCTTTCCGCTAAATGCAAGTTGGCGGCAGTAAAATTGTACTGCAGTCAGCCTCAAATGCTGGTTCTCTAAATTTCCTCAGTAGCGATTCACGAAAAGAACGCCTCCTTTCCTCTAGAGATTCCCACCCGAGTTCCTGAAGCATTTACGTAACACTCGCTTGATGATCAAACCTATCAGTAACAAATCTATCTGCCCGCCTCTGAATTGCTTCTATGTCCTCCCTCAATCCGACCTGATAGGGATCCCAAACGCTCGAGCAGTACTCAAGAATAGGTCATATTAGTGTTTTATAAGCGGTCTCCTTTACAGATGAACCACATCTTCCCAAAATTCTACCAACGAACTGAAGACGACTATCCGCCTTCCCCACAACTGCCATTACATGCTTGTCCCACTTCATGTCGCTCTGCAAAGTTATGCCCAAATATCTGATCGACGTGACTGTGTCAAGCGCTACACTACTAATGGAGTATTCAAACATTACAGGATTCTTTTTCCTATTCATCTGCATTAATTTACATTCATCTGCATTAATTTACATTCACCTATATTTAGCTGCCATTCTTTACACCAATCACAAATCCTGTCCAAGTCATCTTGTATCCTCCTACAGTCACTCAACGGCGACATCTTGCCGTACACCATAGCATCATCAGCAAAAAGCCGCACATTGCTATCCACCCTATCCAAAAGATCATTTACGTGGATAGAAAACAACAGCGGACCTACCACACTACCCTGGGGCACTCCATATGATACCCTCACCTCCGATGAACACTCACCATCGAGGGCAACATGCTGGGGTCTATCACTTAAGAAGTCTTCGAGCCACTCTCATACTTGGGAACCAATCCCATATGCTCGTACCTTGGTTAGGAGTCTGCAGTGGGGCAACGAGTCAAACGCTTTCCGGAAGTCAAGGAATATGGCATCCGTCTGATACCCTTCATCCATGGTTCGCAAGACTGACTCTGTGCCAGAGATGGCAGAGTGTTTGTTAGAAGGAGACCAGTTTAGGGCCTGTAACCAGTTCGTCTGCGTGCTAGACAACACTGGACCTACATCTGGTCTGGGGTGGGATTTCGTATGACACCTGGACATTCTCGCAGGTATGCCTCACACTTGACTGCAGATTTGTACGTCAATCAGATGATTCAACCTGCTGTGCTGCCATTCATGAACAGCATTCCAGAGAATGTTTTCCAACTCTCGCTCAGATACCGCTGTTGTAGCCTGACGTGCTCTACAGAGCGTCTGCATGTTGCCTTGGACTGCCCGATCGTTATATTCGTCTCCAATCGAGCACGCACGGGACATCATCGCATAACAACCCCAGCGTCATTCACAACCAACATTAACCGACCAAGTGCAACAGGCGTGGAATTCCATCTCACAAACTGACATGTTGCACATGTACAACACAATGTATGCAAGTTTCATGCTGGCATTCAACGTTCTGACGGGTACAACGGTTATTTAGGCACCAGCACTTTACTTTTTCAATGGCTTATTTAGCGCTTACATCAACCAGTGATCTTCCAATTTTAATCATTTAAATATGTTACGTAGGCAAATGTACTACCGAAATTTCATTACCTTACATTAATTATTTTTTAATATTGCAATTTTTCTTTCGTAGTGTATATTTAAGTGCTGTATGTAGTGATTCTAACTACCACCCAAATCCTAAATTGCTGCTGGTTAGGAATTTGAAATCGAGGAGTGGTTTTATGAAGCACTAAATGTCCTCTTTCCACCACGAATTCCTGTGCCAGTCTTTGCAGGATGTTTTGTAATCTTTGCCTTCCCCTACAGTTTTTACCCTTTCAGAGCAGCAACGCAAAATAAAAGCAAGACGTCGGACGGTTCGAACCCACGTGCACACAAAAAGCTTTTCTTGTTTTCAAGACAGGCAGGCAATCTCAGCTCAGAGATTCGCCTGTGGGCGAGGGCGTCGGAAACGTTTCGTAACTCGTCGCGCGAACCTATCATTTCTAAACAAAAGACAGCGACGACACTAAACGAAGTCACTTAGTATTACCGATGTCGTCACGCTAAATTTCATGTACAATTTTATCATAGCAGCTGAGTGTCATTTTAGCTCTTCCAGTTGTTTCGACTAGCCTCCTGTAGGCAAGGGACGTAAGCCATTCTCTCTGACATCGTGGTACTCGAACGGTTTCTGTACCAGCGAGAAATAATATCTCCTTACAATCCAGTGTGAAGATAGTCTGCGAATTTGAAAACCAACGTAAGTGATACGTATGACATTTCTGATTTAAGCTCTGATGTCTATAAGCTGACTTGCTGACCAGTTAAACTTATTACGAAAAAGAACAGTTCTCTACTGACAAGTTTCAATTTTTTCACACTGTCAGTCTTGTTACTGATCCCAGGTGAGTGCAGCAAAATTCAAATCCACTGCTGGTCATAAAGACTGTGGGTTCCCTAGGTCGCCCAACGTCAGGGTAGGAGTACGAGGAGAATGAACTTGTGACGCTCCATTTGCTCTGCCTTCAGGAAATGATCTACTGTTTTGTCCATAATGATTTCATCGCCAAGAGGCGTTAAGCTCTAAGTTTTATTCATCCAGAGGGATAAACCGGCATGAGCGTTGCTTAGACCACTTCTTCCACAGAGAAAATATACCTTCCCAAAGCCCATCTCATTAACTACAGTCTGATTCGACTTTCACAGCAAAATGATATATGATACTACGTATTCAGTAACCTTCTGCTTTGTCATCTGAATTGCTTATTTACTACTTGAAATTACTAAGTTTCATACGAAGCGCGTTCTAATACACTACATTGAAAATATAGGCGTTGATATGCTGCGATTTTATTTGATCAAAAGAGCACTGAAAAATTGTTTTCGTACAAAGACGAATGATAGAACTCTTCAACGTGGTGATAATTTTTTTTACTAGATCATATTCAAACCATCTTAGAAATTCTTAATTCGAACTTGCCAAGGCAAGACCATTTGTTTTCTTGTACTATATAGTAAAATGTCAGTGGACTCGAATTCGGAAGGAGAACGCTACATATTCCCGTCCATTTAGCCTCATTTTAGAACCTCATTGGTTCAGTAGATCATTTTCAGTGAACTGTGCGATTGATAGTTCAACAAGGACACTTCGGATTTCCATCGCCATTTCACCTAAGATAGTGAACAGTTTCTAATTGCTTTTTATCATATTTGCTCTTCTGTCGTCCTTTTGAAGAATGTTGACCTTAAGCCTTCACCATACGTTTCTCTAGAGCATTCCATTCTACTTTTTGTTTAAATTTATGAGACTCGGAGGCAGTTTTAAAACACAGATATATTTATCTTACAAATACATAAAATCCGATAACCGCGTCAATACTGAAAAAGTTCAAGACATTATCGCGTTTTTCTGAAATCTAAAACGGATGCATGGCCTTCGAAGTCTTCAGAGTGATTTGAACGAAAACGGATGCCTTGCTGTTTCCAAACATTTTGTTTTAAAGCAACAGCTGCGCAAACCAGAATACAAATGTGTTTAAATGTAGCAACGGACCCAGAGAAGATGGTGTCTCTCTAGTAGCAATCGGAAAATTACTAAAAATGATCATAATTATTATTATGGAAGGCAGTAAAAAGCAATAGCACGGGATAACTCACACTGAATGTACCTCAATTTAATGAACATGCTAAAACCTGTTCAGACACTCTAGATGATAAATTATTAACATGTACATTTATAATAATGCTCGACAAGCCACCATACGTTGCGTGGTGGAGGTTACCCTATTAGTCGCTTCATTTGCTGTTCCACTCACAAACAGAGCGAGGGAAAAACGAGTATCTCTATGTCTCCATACAAGCTCTAATTTTTCGTACCTTCGTAGACATTATGCGAAACAGATATTGACGACAAAAGATTCGTTTTTCAAATGCCTGTTCTCTAAATTTTCTCAATAGTGTTCCTCGAAAAGAACATCGCTTTCCCTCCAGGGATTCGCATTTGAGTTCCCGAAGCATCTCTGTAACGCTAGCGTGTCGTTCGAATCTATCCCTAGCAAATGTGGCAGCCAGCCTCTGAATTGCTTCGAAGTCCTCCTGTAATCCGACTTTGTGTGGATACCAAACACTGGAGCGGTACTCACGAATAAGCCGCACTAGTGTCTGTCCTATATGTGGTCTCCTTTACAGACGAAAAGCAAAATTCTCCTAATAAACCGATGTTGACCATTTGCATTCTCTGCCAAAATCCTCATAGGCTCGTTACATTTTATACCGCTTAGCGGCGTTACGCTGAGATATTTAAAAGACGTGACTGTGTCAATCAGGGCACTACTAAAGCTGTATCAAGATATTATTGGTTTGTTTTTACTACTCATCACCATTAACTTACAATTTTTCTACCTTTAGAGCTAGCTACCATTCATCACACCAACTAGAAATTTTGCCTATACCATCTCGTAATCTCCTACAGTGACTCAATGAGGAAAATCTTTCTGTATACCCTCATCACCATCAGTAGATTGCTGCCCACCCTGTCCTCAGATGATTTAGGTATATAAAAAATAATAGCAGTCCTATAACAGTTCTCTGGCGCGCTCCTGACGACATCCTTATGTCTGATGGAAATGAATATAAACTTAAAACGTTCTGTCGATGAGATTAATTCAATAAGTTTGTCTGGTGCCATAAATGCTATATTTTAAAGAAAACAATTTGCGCGAAATCAATGTAAAACTGAATCTGGACAATTTGAGGCTTAAAGATTAGATTTTACATTGCATACTCCAAGGAATTAGTTGCTCTCTTACGTCGTATTTATCGAGAAACTCTTGCTCGACGAACAGCCCTATGTGAGCGAAAAAGAGTGCAGGTCACTTCTGTTTACAAAAAAGCTAAAAAATCGGATGCAATGAACTACAGGTCAATATCTCTGGTGTCCGACTGTTGCAGGGTCCTAGAGAATATTCTAAAATCCAGCGTTACGTCGCTCTTCGAGGAAAAGAGGAGATTGTTTTCCTCTCAGAGCATCAGCGTGGTTTCAGGAAATTCCAACTCGCCTGAAGCGTACCTTGCTTTGTTCACAAACGGTGGAGCACTGTAAGATTGCACGCTGTTGTGTACAGGAAAGTATCGTCTTTGGACGGCCGTAAGGAAATGTAGAAAGACTTGGATAACCTTCGTAGAGTCCGATTAAAATTACTTTACAGCTGACGTCTCCCACTTACTGTTACAGTGTTGCTGCATGGCTTGCCGGCTACCACTCAGTTATAGGCGACACACAAGTACAGTCTGAGGCGTGAAGGGGGCGCGAGGTGCTATGTCGATAGGCTGATGTGAAGTGACCAACGACTGAACTGCGGCAGGCGACGTATTTTGTAGCCCTGAACTTAAAATCATGTCCTAACCTAACAGCAAACTCGTGATGTGCAATGCATCCGAGGAAACGGCAGTCAACAACCTCTGGCAGAACTATTAATCACGCTCGCTTTGGCCACGACGATTAAAGCTAGTGCCGACGATCAAATTGAAGACAGAAAAATTTCGATAGGAACGCTAAAACCAAACAGTTATTTCTCGCTGTCATTGGTTACCTGAAACTATCCTCACACTGCCTACACGAGCTTCCGCGCTAACAAACAGAGGAACAGTCCTGGTTACAGCTTTTAGGCGACACATTCAAGCAAAAAAAAAAAAAAAAAAAAAAAAAAAAAAAAAAAAAAAAAAAAAAAAAAAAGATAGGTACAAAAATAAGAGCAAATAAAAAAGTTAACACGATGATGAAAATGACTCAGCAAAGTGGTAAAAGAAAAAATTATATTTAAACGAACTTCTACATCTACATCTACATGATTACTCTGCAATTCACACTTGAGTGCCTGGCAGAGGGTTCATCGAACCATTTTCATATACTTCTCTGCCATTCCACTCTCGAATGGCGCGTGGGAAAAAGGAACACCTAAATCTTTCCGTTCGAGCTCTGATTTCTCTTATTTTATTATGATGATCATTTCTCCCTACGTAGGTAGGTGTCGACAGTGACTGCCACCCCAGCTCCCGTATCGTATCAGTGACACTCTCACCCCTGCTGCGCGATAACACGAAACAAGCTGCCCTGCTTTGCAACCAGAGGACGGACAAGTGTAATGTAGGCTGTCTCTTTAGTGGGTTTGTCGCCTCTTCCAAGTGTTCTGCCAACAAAGGGCAGTCTTTGTTTCGCCTTCCCTACAATATTAGCTATGTGGTCTTTCCAATTTAAGTTGTTTGTAATCGTAATTCCTAGGTATTTAGTCGAATTGACAGCCCTTAGATTTGAGCGATTTATCGTATACCCAAAATTTATCGGGTTTCTTTTAGTACCCATGTGGATGATCTCGCACGTTTCTTTCTTCAATGCCAATTGCCACTTTTCGCACCATACAGAAATTCTCTCTAGATCATTTTGCAATTGGAATTGATCGTCTGATGATTTTACTAGACGGTAAATTACAGCATCATCTGCAAACAATCTAAAGGGGCTGCTCAGATTATCACCTAGATCATTTATGCAAATCGGAAACAGCATAGGGCCTATGACACCACCTTGCGGAACGCCAGATATCACTTCTGTTCAACTCGATGATTTACCGTCTATCACTACGAACTGTGACCTCTCTGAGACATCTTATTGAATAATAGTAATTCCGAAAAAAATTAGAAATAAGAAATTTTGGATCATGTGACGAGATTCAATCCTAGGACCTTCCACGTAAAAGAAATGTATTTTAACCACTACGTTACACCAGTGTCTTGCGCTACACTGTTATATTTATGACTTTAGAGATTCAGTCGCTACGATGATTTTCTGCCTTCAAAAAGTTCTGCCTCACACACGAAACTTGTCCAACGTAGGCAGATTTCTGTGTTAAATATAAACGTATATGTAACACCGAATCGCGTCGTACGTGCAAGGTTCCAATAGAGTTTGGTTAGTGTTTTGTATGAAAGATGCATCTTCCGTTAGTGTCGTTGTGTGTTCGTTATGTCTGATGAAATGCGAAATGGAAGGGGCAGGGGGAGGGCCAGCATTCGAGATCCAGAAGTCCAGACACATCAAGAAAAAACGCCGTATAACGGATTGCAAGTGAAATGACTAATTGCCCCGGCAGTTTGGTAACGGCGAACCGTTCGATACTGAGTTTGAGCGTTCTGAATAGATGGATGAGTAATTCTGAAGTGTCAACGAATAAGTAATTTCAATTTGACTTACTTCGTGTAATATATGGCACCTCAATTTTAATGGAGATAAATGCAAGACCATATCCATAACAAAGCCGGTTCTAATTGTAATATTAGCGGTTAACATGTTGAGAATGTCCCAAAGTGTACCTAGGGTCAGCTCTATGAAGCAATATGACATGAAACGATCATCTAAAATCGCTGTTAGAGAAAGCCACTGGAAGACTTATATTTGATGCGAGAGTTCCCGGAAAATACAAAAAACCTGTGAGAGAAGTCACATACAAGACACTAGTGTGACCAATTTGTTCAAAGGTGTCAATCAACCTGGCATGACAAGAGACTTCGAAAAAACATAGGGCCGCACTGCTAGGTTCTTAACAAGTCAGTATAGCCCATATGAAAATGTAACAGCAATGATCGACGAACATAACGCTTATTTTTTCAAGTGAGAGTGTAACCTCCCCCTCAATTACCGACCTTAATGACAGTGAAAAATTAAACCGCGTGCACCTAATGGAAATTTGGGAAAAGCAGTCGTCACCGAAGTTAATCTGTCGGTAAAGAGGGAGGAAAGGGTTACATCTAAATGAAAGGAAAAATTCAAATGAAACTGGTGGAAATTAATTTTGAAAACGGGTAAAGTTAATAAAGAAATTAAATGTGCTGTCGTTACGTTAACAATTAACTAGCGGTAATTAGATATTTGAGATTTTGGGGAAATTATGGTCGCCAGTCCTATGGACAATTACTATAGTAACTGAAAAAGAAAGGTTATTACACATATAATTAGCACTAAAAGCGTGGCAACTGAAGATTGACACGTGTTGTGTGAAAACTGAATGTTTGTCAGAAGTAATAAATTTCGCTACACTCTTACTTAATTTAGCAAAAGAATTAATAAAACCGGAAAATTGAAAGTTAATTTAGTGACTGAAATTAATAGTGAGCTTTGTTTCTGAAGCACTACGAAATTCAGTAAAATAAGGTTAGTCTTGGGCTACCTCAACAATCATTTCAAAAGCTACTTGAATCTACGCAATTTAGAAATAAGAGATTTAACTTTGAACTTGAATTAAATGATTCTGAACAATTAACAATAGTAAAATTTAGTACGTACCAAGCTGAGCTGCAGTCACAGGTAAGCTAAAATACGGTAGCAAAACTCGCACTCTTAATTTGTGCTTGTGTAATCTAAACATTGTAGCCAGCTATGAATACTTCAACTGAACTTTGAAATTAATGCAGTGAAATGGAATGATATTACTTTAATGCTGGCGTCTGAATTTCAACGACACACGGGTTCATTTCGGAAAAGGAAGGGACCCTGCTTGGTAATGCAATTGGGACAATGAGCAACAAAGGTTCATGCTACGTTGCTGTAATTTAGTGAGAAAAATTTAACAGTTTGAAAAGCTGAGGCCTGCCATACAGTTCTAAAACTTTACGTGCTACCAGTCTTCCTTGTTGGTTGATTGAAGGTTCGAAGTCGTCGATCGAGGAAGTGGTGACAGTCACTCATTGTCGGCCGTCGCTGTTGCAGAAGCTGGATGGTGGCGCGCCTTCTTCTCGACACGGTCTCCAGCCGAAACGGGCTCTTGATGTGTGCCAGCTAACGCTTCCCGTCCGCGACACCATGTCAGAAACTAACATAGCAAGTCGAGTGCAATTACATGCTGCCAAACCCCGAAACCGCGGCAACTCGCGGGAGCGTCACACAACACACCTGCTCCACTGCCCTCCTCCAGCCAGACTCCTTTCTGCTCAGCCCGCGCTCCACGCGGCAGAGTTAACACTACCAAAGGTCCTAAACACTTTGGTTCTCCACACGACCTATCGATGTATTCGTTCGATAGCATAGTTTTCCCTATGCAAGACCCAGCGTAAAAATACAAATAGTATTTACTAAACAAACCAAATATACATCGACATAAATGCATGTATATACAAATAGTAAAACAATTACAATATACAAAGACACCGAAACGTCGTATCTTCAGGTAACAAAATAAGGAAAAAATATTTATAGTACAATAGATGGAAATAGGAGGATATGCATTTCCGGAGTTACAAGAGTACGCAGTTTTCTCGAAACCATGTTGGATAAACTCAGTGAAACATTAATCGAAGGTACCTGAGTGGTCATTATCGTATGCGTCTCGTATGGGTCATGAGAATAGACTATGAGACAATTGGGCATGTGCAGAGGCATATAGAAACTTTCTCTCTATCAATATGCGAATGGAGTAGGAAAGAAAATTCTAACATTGTTACGATGTACTCTGCACCATTCATTCTACAGTGGCTAGTAGATTTTATATGTAAACGATTGCACCATCGGTTTTATAATTCGCTTTTGGAGTTGGCGATGTACGACCTAGACTATTAGCTTGGCTCGCTTCAACGTCGCAGGGACTGGTCGTACACCTGCGCTTTGAAGCTACTGGATTTATTAAAAACCTGACGCTTAGATCATTATAACTCAGTAGTCAGTTTACTGAAGTAATTTAAAAACAAATAAACTGCATGGATAAATCACGCAATTTAATTATGTTTTCGAAACCGAATAAATAACAATAAAATTCAATGAATGTTTATTACAAATAATTCTCACAACTCGGAACGGTGGCCTTAAATAATTGCAGATTCAAATGCAAAAATATAGGTAATAATTTTTGTAGTTCACAGAGTAACAAAGTGAACCAGTTCCTGAAAGGTACGTTCAAAAGCCCATTAATCATACAATTCTAAAGCTAACATTCACCGTCAGACAGCAAAACTTTATAACTTGAAGTAAACGTTTCTGAGTCGTCTTTCGCCGCCCCAAGGCACCGTTAACCACCTTTCTGACAACGGTGAAGCTGGATACAAGACAGAGCGACCGACCACTTAATAACAAGCACTCTTGGTTACAAATTTTGTAAGCCTGTATATTGATTGTGATCAATGCAATAACCAGAAACAGCGAGCAACAAAGTTTAAAAAATGGTTCAAATGACTCTGAGCACTATGTGACTTAACTTCTGAGGTCATCAGTCCCCTAGAACTTAGAAATACTTAAACCTAACTAACCTAAGGACATCACACACATCCATGCTCGAGACAGGATTCGAACCTGCGACCGTAGCGGTCGCACGGTTCCAGACTGTAGCGCCTTGAACAGCTCGGCCACTCCGGCCGGCAGCAACAAAGTTACAACTCTACATAAAACGACGTGTTTAGTAACACCAGATCGCAGAGCTTATCGCCAGACTACAGCCGAGCTGTCGAAACCAACATCCCTCGCCAACACCAACTCTGCCGCCGGCCGGAGTGGCCGTGCGGTTCTAGGCGCTACAGTCTGGAACCGAGCGACCGCTACGGTCGCAGGTTCGAATCCTGCCTCGGGCATGGATTTGTGTGATGTCCTTAGGTTAGTTAGGTTTAATTAGTTTTAAGTTCTAGGCGGCTGATGACCTCAGAAGTTAAGTCGCATAGTGCTCAGTGCCATTTTTGAACCAACTCTGCCTCGTTACCGTAGTGCTCCTATCCAACGCTGTGGTCGCAAACAAGGCCGGTCAGGAACCGACAGCCGGCCTACGCGTGTACCACAGCTCGCGGCCACCGCGAGGGCCGCTAGTGCTACGGCATCACAATGGGCTCACGCAGTACCAGTGCAATACAGAGAAACTAATAAGGTGGCGCGAATTTAAAATTACCTGGAAGGAGAACAACCGGCACAAACGGATCAAGCTTACCTACGCTGGTGGCTGTGCCAACACAGCTGTCTCAGCGGACGGAAAGCAAGGCCGTTAATGCAGAGACGTACAGCCCCACTGCGTGTCCGTCTTTGGCTACCCCACGGTATGAGAATCAGGCAGGGAGAAATGGAGGTGGACAATTTGCCCAGCTCTTGGTACGTTCCAGAATGGACGGATAATCCTTTACAACAACGAAAACACTGTTTTTTGTTGAAAATGTTGAGGGCAGTTTCGAAGTAGCTACTGCATTACAGAATATCAGAAATGAGTCTCTGATGACCAAATCTTTGAATGGTAATCAATCTCAGGCACTTCATGCATGAGGCAAGTTGGGGGTTGTATCATTTACCACTTCTCCTCATAACAATTCAAGATGTATGCTCTCATTTTTACGTAACGCTACAGACAACTGAAGAACACCGTGTTAAAGTAGGGCGCTACGGAGCCTATTTCGTTCGTCTAATCCAGAGAGGACGTAAGGACAATGGGGTGGGCACTGGACTTTCATCCTACCAATGAAAGTTAAGGTCATGGGTAATAGGTGTGACGACAGACCCTGTTTTCGTCGTCCTGTGAGATGTTTTAGGTGCCAGAGATTTGAACACATGTGCTCCAGCTGTACTAATGAAGCTACCGATGGGGCGTGCGGAAGGACGACGTATGAGGGCAGCCGCTGCTAACAACCCCCCTATGTGTGTAAACTGTCCAAATCAGTAACCTCCTCTTTCGCTGAACTGTTTAATTTTCAAGTGGAAAAAGAAAATGCAGGTATATAAAAAAACTTGACCGCCTGTCTTACAAGATGCTAAGAAAAAGTTTGGATGACTCCAGCCAATCGATATGTCAAACTTTGCAAACATTGCCTCGAAATCCACACCTAAAGTGATGATAGGATCTTAAACAACTGCTCCTGTCCCTAACCTCATGTCAGTGCCTTGTTTTCAGTCGGAGGAGTAAACATCACCATCGAACCTCATACCCATAGAACTAGTTACCAGCTCTGGCATCATCAGGGTAGAGGACACCTGCCAAGATTCCCCCTCAGAGAACGAAACAGATTAGCAGTCTACCTCTAACGATTAATATTGATTGATCACTATTTTGAGAGATGAATATGTTGAATTTAGAATTCATATATGTAGATTTGTTTCTAGGGATTGGTTCAAATGGCTCTGAGCACTATGGGACTTAACATCTATGGTCATCAGTCCCCTAGAACTTAGAACTACTTAAACCTAACTAGCCTAAGGACATCACACAACACCCAGTCTAGTGATTGACGGAGCCAATAGCTGTGGGTTGTTCAAATGTTCAAATGTGTGTGAATTCCTAAAAGACCAAACCGCTTTATGGCCATTCCGCGCGGTGCGGGTTGTAGAAAAGAGTGGTCCTCATCTGACCCGGTAGTCAAGACAGAAAAGTTTCACAGAAACGGAAGCCTCAAAGATAGAAGGAAAAATCAGAAGTTCTACAGAATTCTGCTGCTGGAATCACACATTCAGATGCAACACGACTCGGCAGCGGAGTAACTCGTTGCCGCCTTTCCTCTACGCTGCTATCGCAGATTCAAATCTCACGTTCCTTCAATGTGACTGTATTGGCTAATATCGCCACCTCACCGAACTACTAACTCTGGAGTTGCCGTTTCACTTCAGGAGATACAGTTCTCAGGAATCGAGCTCCCAACTATTAAAAACTACGGAACCTACTGTAAACGTTTGGCGTCAGGGGTGCATGTCGGGAGACCGCTTCTCACAGCGGCGTGCGCCCTGAGTGGCCTCCAGCTACTCTCTGCCTCTGCAATGTCCTGCGTTTAACATTTTTGGCGTATGTGTTTTATCTAACAGTTTAACACTCCTACTAAAAGGACTTTTTTGTTTCATAGAGTACCACAGGGGTTATAAAGACCCTAAATAATTTACAGGGGCTGTAATGGCAGAGTTTCATTTATTTTAATAAGCTAACATAAAAATGTACATTACAGGATTCAAAACAACACTTGCTGATACTCTCTTCGTCCTTTAACTTAAACATCCTTACCTTTCAAACAAAGCCGCTCTGAATGTTGTTTGCAGATGAAAGCGAAATACCATCCGCATTTTCTATGCACGGAACGTTTGCATAGGGAGCACCGTCCACGGTTTGTCCTCTCTACACATGTGCTCAAGAAGGAGGTAGAAGAGGAGGCTTACTGTGCCGACTTTTGTTTAACTGTACTAAGGGGGTTACCAGTTCGAGAAGAAACTCTCCTCTTTTACAATTGGTTTCTTTCTTCCAGTAAGGATTTAAGTCCAGCCAACTTATGAAAGCAATGAGGTCACTAATGTAAAAAAAAAAATTATAAAATATAACCATGCGCGACCACCTTGTCTCAGGTTTTACAGTGTTGGACCTGACTAATTTATACCTTATGTCTAACATATGCCTTATTTGCATTATCGTCTAGGGTTATATAGTTTTTTTCTGTTTCACGTCCACTTGCTTCCTCCTTGAAAGACAGAGTACTCAGCAGTATAGCAACGTTATCCGTTTTCGTTTACGTATCTCAGTCGATGAAAACGGAACCCTTGTAGGATCGCTTTGTTGATCACATACCGGACGCGCCGTTCTAGCAGTAAAGGGCGCGTCTGAAGAACGAGAGTGTGCCGGATCGAATCTCAGTCGGACCACAGAGTTTTCAGTCATCATTTAAACCTATCCTCCGCCTCTCAGAGATGAGACTGTAGCTCCTATTTCCAGCATGGATAACTGTGGTAGGTTAGGGATACGAAAGGCGTCGAAGTATTGTTCAGTAGAAAGACTTGCAGCAGGCCATTGAGCCGCACGAAATTATTACTAATATTATATTACTATTGCTATTATTATTATTATTATTATTATTGTTTCTTTTCTTTCTCAGACGTTATGTCTGGTTAAAAATGGAAAGTGACGCGGCTCTTGATCAAGCGTGACTTCCTTTTAACTGTACGGTATATGTTACATAGCATTTAGGAACTTTCGGGTAATTGAACAAGTATCAATAATTACAGATTTCTGTAGTTGTATATATAAGTTTGGATGTAGCTGTATTGCGTTGATGTACTGGTGGATATTGTGTGGTATGACTCCTGTAGTTGATAGTATAATCGGTATAATGTCAACTTTATCCTGATGCCACATGTCCTTGACTTCCTCAGCCAGTTGTATGTATTTTTCAATTTTTTTCTCCTGTTTTCTTCTGCATATTTGTTGTATTGGGTATGGATATTTCGATTAGTTGTGTTAATTTCTTCTTTTTATTGGTGAGTATGATGTCAGGTTTGTTATGTGGTGTTGTTTTATCTGTTATAATGGTTCTGTTCCAATATAATTTGTATTCATCATTCTCCAGTACATTTTGTGGTGCATACTTGTATGTGGGAACGTGTTGTTTTATTAGTTTATGTTGTATGGCAAGTTGTTGATGTATTATTTTTGCTACATTGTCATGTCTTCTGGGGTATTCTGTATTTGCTAGTATTGTACATCCGCTTGTGATGTGATCTACTGTTTCTATTTGTTGTTTGCAAAGTCTGCATTTATCTGTTGTGGTATTGGGATCTTTAATAATATGCTTGCTGTAATATCTGGTGTTTATTGTTTGATCCTGTATTGCAATCATGAATCCTTCCGTCTCACTGTACATATTGCCTTTTCTTAGCCATGTGTTGGATGCGTCTTGGTCTATATGTTGCTGTGTTAGATGATACAGGTGCTTGCCTTGTAGTGTTTTCTTTTTCCAATTTACTTTCTTCGTATCTGTTGATGTTATGTGATCTAAAGGGTTGTAGAGGTGGTTATGAAATTGTAGTGGTGTAGCCGATGTATTTATATGAGTGATTCTTTGTGTATTTTGCTAGTTTCTGCTTGTTCTAGAAAGAATTTTCTTAAATTGTCTACCTGTCCATAACGTAGGTTTTTTGTGGCGATAAATCCCCTTCCTCCTTCCTTTCTGCTTAATGTGAATCTTTCTCTTGCTGAATGTATGTGATGTATTCTATATTTGTGGCATTGTAATCGTGTAAGTGTATTGAGTGCTTCTAGGTCTGTGTTACTCCATTTCACTACTCCAAATGAGTAGGTCGATATTGGTATAGCATAAGTATTTATAGCTTTTGTCTTGTTTCTTGCTGTCAATTCTGTTTTCAGTATTTTTGTTAGTCTTTGTCTATATTTTTCTTTTAGTTCTTCTTTAATATTCGTATTATCTACTCCTATTTTTTGTCTGTATCCTAGATATTTATAGGCATCTGTTTTTTCCGTCGCATCTATGCAGTCGCTGTGGTTATCCAATATGTAATCTTCTTGTTTAGTGTGTTTTCCCTTGACTATGCTATTTTTCTTACATTTGGCTGTTCCAAGAGCCATATTTATATCATTGCTGAATACTTCTGTTATCTTTAGTTATTGGTTGAGTTGTTGATTTGTTGCTGCCAGTAGTTTTAGATCATCCATGTATAGCAAATGTGTGATTTTGTGTTGGTATCTTCCAGTAATATTGTATCCATAATTTGTATTATTTAGCATGTTGGATAGTGGGTTCAGAGCAAGGCAGAACCAGAAAGTACTTAATGAGTCTCCTTTGTATATTCCACGCTTAATCTGTATTGGCTATGATGTGATATTATTTGAATTTGTTTGGATATTAAGTGTGGTTTTCCAATTTTTCATTACTATGTTTAGGAACTGTATCAATTTAGGATCTACTTTGTATATTTCCAATATTTGTAGTAACCATGAGTGGGGTACATTATTAAAAGCTTTTCAGTAATCAATGTATGCGTAGTGTGGCGACCTTTGTTTAGTTTTTGCTTGATATGTCACCTCTGCATCTATTATCAATTGCTCTTCACATCCTCGTGCTCCTTTGCAACAGCCTTTTTGTTCTTCATTTATAATTTTGTTCTGTGTTGTATGTGTCATTAATTTCTGTGTAATGACTGAAGTTAGTATTTTGTATATTGTTATGGGGCGATATTTAGCTGGGTTTGCTGTGTCTGCTTGATCTTTAGGTTTTAGATAAGTTATTCCATGTGTAAGTGTATCAGGGAATGTGTATGGGTCTGCAATTTAACTGTTAAATAGTTTAGTTAGACGTGAATGTGTTGAGGTGAACTTCTTTAGCCATAAATTTGCTATTTTATCTTTTCCAGGGGCTTTCTAGTTGTGAGTAGAATTAATTCCTTGGGTGACTTCATTTTGTAAAATTATCGCTTCAGGCATTTGTGGTATCATCTTGTATGTGTCTGTTTCTGCTGGTATCCACCGTGCATGCCTGTTATGGTGTACTGGGTTTGACCATATGTTGCTACAGAAGTGTTCCACGTCTGTTATGTTTGGTGGGTTGTTTATTTTAATGTGTGTGTTATCTATTGTCTGATAAAATTTCTTTTGGTTTGTGTTGAATGTTTGGTTTTGTTTCCTTCTATTTTCACTTTTTTGGTATCTTTTAAGTCGTTTGGCCAATGCTTGTAATTCCTGCTTCTTTTCATCTAACTGTTCTATCGCTTCTTGTTGTGAGATTTTACCTAACCTTTTTCTTTTTTTGTCTGATATTTCATTTCTTATAAATTGTGTTAGCTGTCCGATGTCTTTTCTCAGTTTTTCTATTCTGATCTGTAGCCTGTGTTGCCATGCTGGTTTTGTGGGTTTCTTCTGTGTCTTGGTTGGTTCTGATCTCTGCCTGGTGTGTATATTTAGTGTAGTGAGTGCTCCTATATAAATCAGTAGTTGTAACTCTTCCATAGTTGTATTTTCATTTATTTTGTTGTGTATGATTGTGTTGATAGTTGTTATTGTTGTTTCGACTTGTGGCTTATTTGGTGGTCTATGCTAGAATGGTGTAATGTCTGTATTTGTGTCTATGTATTCTATATATGTCAGCTGAAATTTTTCTTCTATGTCTAGCATGTGTGTCACTTCATGTTCTGTTTGTGCTTGTTCTGGTGGCTGTCTTAAGATTTCGTTTTCCTCTGATTGTTTAATTGATGCGTGTTGTTCTTTGTTTGTTTGCTCTTGGATGTTTCAGTCCGTTACTGTATTTTCTTCTTCTTCTGATTGCACATTATTTTGTTCTAGTATTTGTTGTACTTGTTCTTTGATGTTTTCTAATTCTGACTGGGGTATCCTGTTACTTTTATTACACGGATCTGATCAACTAGTCGTTGTTCGGCTAAAAATTTTAATTCTGGGTATTCGGTAATAAATGTAGCGTATACTTGTGATCTGTATCCAGTTGTGTTTGTTCCTAAGTTTGTTGCTTGGTAATATCTGTTATAACAGAACATGAGGTGTCGGTTAACTTCATCTGACCATCTCATCCTCTGTCTTTGTTTTCCTTCTAGAGTGGTTGCAGGAAGCATATCCAACAAAACACCTATATTTGGATTTAAATTATTTTCCGTGTGGCTAGCAGTGTCGTTACCATTGTGGACGGGCATAGGGTTCAAGCGTCATCCCCGACCATGACTGCGCTTGTCAGAGGCTTCATCAATTCTGTCCTGAACCAACTAATCACACTAAAAGGGGGGTTAGCCCTATTAGTGGTTTGTTCTTTTCGTCGCCTTTTACGACTGGCAGAACATACCGGAGGCCTATTCTTTTCACGGGCCTCCACGGGATTTATTATTGTTATTATTATTATTATTATTATCTATGTGCATAACTAAGTCTGTATGAAACCTTCCGAGCTCAAGTCTTACCCGCGTTTTCCGAGTTTTTTGGGTAGCAGGAGACAACTGTAGCTGACTCCTGGAATCCGACGAGACTTGAAGCTGCAGTTCTCACTAATCTTTTCCTGGTTTATTTCTCTTGATTGGATTGTTGCCCTTCCTTTGTGTGCAAACAGGCTTGTGTCATTAATTAGTGCTGTCACATGCAGTCCATATCTTGATACAATAGTCCACAAGTTTTTAGAGTATATATGGGCGAAAATACAACTGCTGCTAAAATTTACCAGCTGATCATCAACTGTATACTCTCATGTGGATCGTATGCATTATGTAATGTGTTTACCCACTGTTCAACTATATCCCTTGTAGTAGCTAATTTATCAGAGCTACGATTTTGTTGTCGTTGCTGTGTATCATCGAACTGAATACAATGTGGTATTTGTGTAACGCAGTTCCTGTCCCACAGACTATTGAAAATAAGTCGAACATGCTCTATGTTCACAATCCTCAATGATGGCACTGTGACGTCTCTATACTCCTACAATTGTAAACAGGCCAAGAAACCAGTCAAATTCCTCTGGATCTATATCTATCCGTTTGTTCCTGAAAGAAATGTTACTTTCTTTGTTGGTCTACTTCAAAATATTCTGGAGTATGTTGGGTTCCATAAAAAAAAATCCATATGCTGACAGCTCAGTAATTACATTCCTGGCACTATACTCCATTGGGCATAAAGCTGTCTACAATTTATTTCGTGCTGGCCGCTTCCGAAGTAATCTAAACGGCTTTTTCTCCACGTTTCTTCTCTATTTTTGGACCTGAAAACAACAGAAATATTACTTTACATATTAATATTATTGTTATTATTATTATTATTATTATTGCTGTTGTCTGTTATAAACAAATGGTAGGTGAAATACTTCGCCCGGCTAGCCGCGCGGTCTAACGCGCTGCTTCCGAGTGGGAAGGCGAGCAGGTCCCCAGCAGGAATCCTCCCGTCGGGTGTCGAGGTTCGGTGTGCCGGCCAGCCTGTGGATTGTTTTTACGGCGGTTTTCTGTCTGCCTCGGCGAATACGGGCTGGTTCCCCTTATTCCGCCTCAGTTACACTATGTCGGCGATTGCTGCTTAAACACTTTCTCCGCATACGTATACACCATAATTACTCTACCACCCAAACATTTGGGGCTAGACTCGTCTGGTATGAGGCGTTTCCGGTGGGGTCCATTGGCGGCCAAACTGCACAATAGCACTGGGTTCGGTGTGGGGCGGCGGTGGGGTGAGTGGACTGCTGTACCCTGTCGTGGGGGTTGAGAACCACTGAGGGCTACGTTGGGGGCGAAGTTTCTCCGTCGTTTCTAGGTCCCCAGTTCAATACACAATACACACTACACAAGCTATAACGTCATTTGACGGTAATATCAAATGTAATTCATATTTTTACGTTTTTTATATGAATGTGCTAATTAGTGATGTAAATGCACATTGTACCTGTTACCACCACGCTCAAAAGTAACCTTTATTAAAGATACCATTAGAAAGGGATTCCTTAACAATAACGTATGGAAGTAAAAAATGTAACTACTATTTTGCACTGTGACAGAGCTGTGTGAAAGGTTTCTATATATGTTTTATATACTTCATGTACATTTTATTCATAGTTTTCCATTCTTGAAGCTGGTGTAACGTTTGACATTTGTTTGACTGCTAGCTAGCTTGAAAATGTCTAAGTGGTAAAATTAGCTAATACCGCAAAAGCATGAATTAAAATGCTTACTTCCAATACATAAATAAAAAAAATCACCTAAGAAATCTGCGCGATTTTGGAGCCACATATACAAAACAAAAGGCTGTTGTTAAATTATTAGACGGTGGAAAAAGTTTATTACCACACTATTTCACAAGACACAAAAAGGTAACAAATTCTGATTGGAAGGTGACAATGTGAAAGGTTGACTTGTAATTGCGCTATCTTTTTCATAGCACACTAACATCAGCCGATAAACCGTGAGATACAGTAACCCTGACATATGCAATTATCGCTTGCCTACGAGTGTACCCAGATAATGAGTTGCTTCTGGAAACGTGTGGCATACCCTGGAACCTGTTGTAACCGCGCCATCTCCTGGTGTAAACACGATGTTCCTCTGAACTGTTATGCGTCAAGCAGAAGCAACAGAAGCAATAAAGGCACCCCTTAATTATCTCTCAGCATTCCCAGTACCTACGTTCACAAAGACAACCTCGTTCATTATTTTAACCACTTTCTTCCACACTAGCAATGAGGCAAATAAATGTAGTAGTTAAAGTCGGACAGAAAAGCAGAAGATATCGACTTTTCAAAGTTTCTTGAAATCTTCTCCATTTGTCTCTCATGTTAAACTGCACATACACCCCACCTAAGATTACGCGGCATACGGTGCTTCTCGTTACTACGGTTCCAGCATTATACACCGAACTGTTCATTTCCAAATCCTGGTCTCTCAAACTATCTGACAATAGTCACTGGTAAGTCCCTGAATGCAACGTAAGTTTCCAGCACACTGTTTCTTCAACAGCCGGATATTACATCATGTGTAATAGATGGTCATTGCACTGTATGACAGTTTATTCAATAAAATAATTTATCTCCGTGTTTTGCCTGGATATGACGTGTGTCAACTGATACACTGACGGGAGAAACAGCAACACCAAAAAATAATTAATCTACAGTAATGAAATTTCGGGAACACATTTGTCTAGCTAGCATACTTAACTGATTAACGTTGCAATATCACAGTTTAATGTAAGCGCGAGATAAGCCATTGCAAATATAAAATGCTGGTACATTAATAACCGCTGTAACCGCCAAAATAGTTTCGAAACCAGAACAGCTTTTATCATTAGTGACATAAAAGTAGGTATCTTAGGTGTTGCGAAACAACTCATATCACTTAAGAAAGACAAGTCTTACGGTCCAGATGGTATACCAATCAGGATCCTTTCAGAGTATGCAGACACAATAGCGCCTTTCTTAGCAATCATATACAACCGCTCACTTGACGGAAGGTCTCTTCCTAAAGACTGGAAAGTAGCACAGATCACACCAATATTCAAGAAAGGAAATAGGAGTAACCCATTGAATTACAGACCCATGTCACTGACCTCAATTTGAAGTAGGATTTTGGAGCATATACTGTACTCGAACATTGTGAATCACCATGAAGAAAATGACTTATTGATACATAACCAACACGTATTCAGAAAATATCATTCTTTTGCAACACCACTAGCTCTTTATTCCCATGAAGTAATGAGTGCTGTCGACAAGGACACATCGATTCCATATTCCTAGATTTCCAGAAGGCTTTTGACACCGTTCCTCACAAGCGGCTATTAATCAAATTGCGTGCATATGGAGTATCGTCTCAGTTACGTGACTGGATTCGTGATTTCCTCTCAGACAGGTCACAGTTCGTAGACGGAAAATCATGGAGTAGAACAGAAGTGATTCCTGGCTTTCCGCAAGGTAGTGTCATAAGCCCTCTGCTGTTCCTGATTTACATAAATGATCTAGGTGATAATCTGAGCAGCCCCCTTAGATTGTTTGCACATGACGCTGTAATTTACCATCTAGTAAAATCATCAGACTATCAATTCCAATTGCAAAATGATCTAGAGAGAATTTCTGTATGGTGCGATAAGTGGCACTAAACAGGTCACTCACATGGGTACTAAAAGAAATCCAATAAATTTTGGGTATACGATAAATCTCACAAATCTAAGGGCTGTCAGTTCGACTAAATACCTAGGAATTACAATTACGAGCAACTTAAATTGGAAAGACCACATGATAATATTGTGGGAAAGGCGAAACAAAGACTGCGCTTTGTTGGCAGAACACTTAGAAGATGCAAAACCCACTAAAGGGACAGCTTACATTAAATTTATCCGTCCTCTGGTGGAATACTGCTGCGCGGTATTGGATCCTTACCAGGTAGGATTGACGGAGGACATCGAAAATGTGCAAAGGAGGGCAGCTCGTTTCGTGTTATCGCGCAACAGGGGTGAGAGTGTCACTGATACGATACGCGAGTTTGGGTGGTAGTCACTGACACAAAGGCGGTTTTCTTTGCGGCGAGATCTATTTACGAAATTTCAGTAGCCAACTTTCTCTTCCGAATGCAAAAATATTTTGTTGACACCCACCTACATAGGGAGAAATGATCATCATAATAAAATAAGAGAAATCAGAGCTCGAACTGAAAGATTTAGGTGTTCCTTTTTCCCACGCGCCATTCGAGAGTGGAATGGTAGAGAAGTAGTACGAAAATGGTTCGATGAACCCTCTGCCAGGCACTTCAGTGTGAATTGCAGAGTAACCATGTAGATTTAGATGTAGAATGTTGAATGTAAGCATGCAGATGTGCATGTGCTGAGTTGCACAGGTGTCGGACGTCAGTTTAAGACATGGAGCTCCATAGCTGCTGCATTTGGTCAGTCAAAACGTGCACCGTTCATGATGTTTCTGGATGACGCTGGAGTTGTCATCCGATGATGTCCCATGTGTGCCCGACTGGAGACAGGTCTGGTGATCGAGCAGGCCAAGGCAACATGTCGACACACTATAGAGCATGTTGGGTTTCAACACTGGTATGTAGGCAAGCGTTATCCTCTTGGAAAACACCCCTGGAATGTTGTTGACGAATGTCAGCAATAACAGGACGAATCACCTGATTAACGACCAAGCTTGCTTCAGGGTGCAAGGGGTAACCACGAGAGTGCTCTTGCTGTCATACGAAACCGCACCCCAGACTACAACTCCAGGAGTAGGTCCAATGTGTCTAGCACGCAGGCAGGTTGGTTGCAGGCCCTCAACTGGGGTCCATCTGTCCAACACACAGTCGTCACTGCCACCAAGACAGAGCCTGCTTTCATCATAAAACTCCACAGGCCTCCACCCTGCCCTCTAATGAGCTCTCGTTTGACATCACTGTAGTCGCAAATGACGTTGGTTTGGGCTCAGTGGAATGCACGCTAAAGGGCGTCTGGCTCGGATCAATTCTTGAAATAACCTATTCGTAACAGTTCGTTGTGTTACTGTGGTGCCAACTGCTGCTCAAATTGTTGCTGAATATGCAATACGATGCACCAGAGTCACAAGTTTACGTCGCACAACTCCTTCTTAGTGTCGCGATTTTTTTCCATCAGTGTAGGCCAGAAATGGTTAGTCACTTCGTATAACATTATACATCCGCCCTTACTTCGTCTAGTAGTTTTATCTTACTAGTACAGGCAGCAGGTATGATGCATCTGATTCGCGGTTACTCCGAAACACAGCTAATGAGATATAATGTGTATGGTGTTCTCGACCTTTCCTTATATAGCACGGACACGTACGACGGCATATCCTGTTCTAATCAACACCAAACAGGGGTCACAAAAACGAAACTGTTTATGGAAAACTCACAGAATAACTTTACATCTATAACATCAGCGATAAATATCAGTTGCATTTTGGAACCACCAAAGCATAGCAGCTACAATCCTTTACATGACTGATGACACCGACATACGTAAATCTACCATTTTAACAATGTCTGATTTCGGCAAGTTTTTAACACTCTTGAGGTAGATAAATTGCTTATGAAAATGAAACAACTGTACTTTTTAAACAGTGAAATACTATACTTCGATATATAACCTAAAAACAGGCATCAAAGTGTCGCCTGTGGATTGGAGACCTCATCGTGGGAAAATGTCGTCCCAGAAGTTCTCCAGACTTCAGTCCTTGGTCCATTGGTCTTCTCGCCGTGTATAAATGAAAATTTCATCAGCACAAAATTATTGTAATGTCACTCATATACTAATGACATACAGTCGTATCTAAGCCACCCTTAAGATAACCTAAACAAGTCACAGGCCATCCTCATAAGTCTTCTGACTGGTTTGATGCGGCCCGCCAAGAATTCCTCTCCTGTGTCAACCTCTTCATTTCAGAGTAGCACTTGAAACCTCATGCTCAATTATTTGCTGGAAGTATTCTAGTCTCTGTCTTCCTCTACAGTTTTCGCCATCTAGAGCTCCCTGTAGTAGCATGGAAGTAATTTCCTCATGTGTGAACAGATGTCCTATCACCCTGTCCCTTCTCCTTGTCAATGTTTTCCACATATTTCTTTCCTCTCCTATTCTGTGCAGAACGTTCTCACAGCCAGTGATTTTCATACAGAGCGCTACGTAACGTTGCCAATAAGAAAACATAAACAGCCTGCTTACATAGCCCCCATGCACCCCACAAAAAATTTTACAAGTTGTTTTGGGCAGTGGCCAATATTGATTTGATAAAAATTTTCATAATTACAATAACAAAGATATGAAATGCACACACTTATTGATACAATGTTGGTCAAAAGCTAAAATTTTCTCACAGTCGATCATAAAGATAGTCCTGATCATTCATCACAGTAAAATTGCAGTGTTTTTCTCAAAGTCTGAGCAGTAAAAGAAAATGCACACGGAAGTAGTGGATTTCCATGCAGTCTTGAAGAAGTAGTGTTGTCTTTCCAACGGAAAGACAGTGTTGACTCTCGACATGCAGACGAGTAATGGGTCACAACAGAGCAAACCCACAGCAGAGTCATTCGAAGTTTTGAAGAATATTGGTAGGCAGGTCATCACAGAGTAGACCCACTGTAGTCCTGATAGAGATTGTGGTATTGGTTGGCCACCAGAGGTGCAGACCCACTGCAGTCCTTGTAGAAATAATGGTATTGGTGGATCATCAAAGATGCAGACCCACTGTAGTCCTTGTAGAGATGGCCAGCAGCTATCTGTTGTGACTGTGCAGGTGCACAATCACCACTGAAGAGTCTTGCGGCTAATATAGCAAGTCCATAAACCACCACTTGTGCACTCACAAAGTTTCTGGAATTGTCATTAGAACCAGCAATGCTATTATCCAGTCCCTTGCTGAATTATTAACACACGTACAAACACTAACAGTCCCTACTTCTCACATATTGTCCATGTACTATGACCAACAGAAAGGTGTGCAGGGAAATGGAACTTACAAGTTAATCATATGATGAACTGGTGTCAATTACAATTTTATAACATAAGAATACAATTACAAAGGTACAAAATACATCATTAAAGAGCATAACAATACAGATAACATTTGTAGTAATACAGGTTTTACAAAAGAATCGAAATAACATATACATCAGTGTTACAGGAATTATGACATAAGTAAATATATAAAATAACGAGAATAGTTTTCAAAACATTAATTTCACACATGAGCATTAAAACAGAACAGAATAAATAATGTCTAAACATCTTTTCAAAGAAAATAACATAGTATTTGAAAAACTCTACGACATAAATCTTATTAGCTAAACACATAAAGACAGGAAAAAGACAAATACACAAGGGCACAGAAACACATAGTGGAATAACACAAAAGGAAAAGCAGGGTTCGTTTTCGGTGTAACATTTTGTACTGCATTCCAACCCAAAACTTCATTCCATATATCTTTCGTCTTATTTCAACATTTGTTTCCACCAAAAAAATCCTATCCAAGCATGCTTTCTGTATTTACATGTTCACATATTTCTTACCTCATTATTTATTTTCCATTATCTTACCTCATCATTTATTTACAAGAAAATCCTACCTGAACCTGTTGTTCCTAAACCCTACTTTTTTGTTCATATCCTCCTTCAAAATACTTTTTTTTGGCCAAACCATTTCTTATAGCTTCTCAATGCATTTCTTCAAGTTCATCACTTCTCGTTCTCTTATATAGCCTACCCCATCTTAAGCTAACTTAAATCTACTGAGCTCAGATGCTAAACTAAGGGATGAGGCAATGCAGCAGCACAGAACAACTAACACAAACAGCAATGACAAAAAAAAATGGAAATTGGCAAAGCAAGCAGCTGCAAATGCAATAACTTATATCTAAATATGACAAAGCTCAAGCAGAAAAAATATTACAGTAAAAAATGACCATATTTAATACCTATGTAACATCTTAACACTAGAGTGATGCATCACGAGATCTTACACTAGCAGATAAGTTACCAAATCGTAAAAACTTATCTATGCAATTCCTGTGAAGGGAAATGTCTATTTATGTGCCCTCGTTTTCTTGGAAGTAGGTCATAAATTTCTTATTGACTGGATCTGTAGGCATAAAATAACTATATTAGTACATCTATTAAATTTTATTTTAACCAATGCTGCAGTGCAGCTAGAAACTAAATATTAAACAAAATGAGTAAATAAATACATAAAGCAAGTCATATGGCATTTCTCTCAACTAGCAAGACAATAGCTGTGAAATGTTTCTCATCATTTCATTAGGCATTATAGTAAATATCGAAAATTAAGAGCTCCACAGGATAATCATATGTTTTCAAGTTTGAGAGTGTCGTATTTGCGATGCTTTCTACAAAGGAATGTCAATAGCGAGGATATTGGCCTCCTTCTTTTTTTTTCCTCAACCTGTGCCTCTGAAAGGCACACACTAATGGCTTTTTCCCAGGCGACTATCGCGCAGCTGGGTGCCCACGACTCATTACGTGAAGGTGGTCACTTAACTTTCTTACTGAAATATTTACGACACCAGTTTGCATTACAGTGACAGTCTCATATAAAAAATTTCACAGGTCGAGAATTTGCATTGCAAATGTGTAGAAACAAAATCCTATGCATATAACAGTGTTCAAAAAGTTTTCGTCGGCATTGTGATACATTCGCACATTTACACACATTTCATAACTCTTAAAGTACGATTCTTGGTTTCCAACATCCTTTTCCACAAATCAGAGTCCCTAACCACTACTCATTATTCCTTACTTTATTATACATATACATATTCGTCGACACTTCTTCAATATTTCATCATAAGAAATACGTAGCATACGGTATCATCAACTTATTGATCATAAACATACCTCAACAGCATAATACACATCGTCGTCGTAAAATTAACATCATAACACCTCAGTCAAATCTCAAAAACGTCGTAGCTTTCTGCAATAATGTCAAAACCTAAAAAAATTCTCTGCTCATTTCAATAGTGTCATTTACCTCAAACATACTTTAAAATCATGCTCCCTTACCAAATACATCATTCAAAGCTCTCATAGTATCACAATGGTTCCGAAAAAATATGAACAGTTCACAAAGTACAAACAAAATATAATTTCGTAAGTGTGAAGTTACCCAACTGTGTAATTGTGTAAACATGTGTCACTGATGTCGTAAAAAAATGTTTATCTCTCAGTTAAATGATCAGATAGTTGTGTAATTTGTGTGTTAGAGAAATATGGTACCGATGTGTAAAGTTGTATACGCAAATACCATATTAACTAGGACTCCTTGTGCTTGCCAAACACATGGTACACAAAGTAAACGTGTACCCCCCTGAGGATTAATGTAATTATACCCTCAGGTGTTACAGATTACAGCAATGGAATGAAATGTATCACAGAAAACCTTTGTTTCTTTGTAATTCAAAAATCTTTAAAAATAAATGTTTTAAGTACAAAATCAATCACTCAAATACATGTACTGTAGCGCTAAACTGTGCGTCTTGTTGTGATTTTCATATAGAGCGCTATGTAACGTTGCCAATAAGAAAACATAAACAGCCTACTTACAACATATAGTATATTACCCGTCTTTCCCTACAGCTTTCACCTATTGTTCTCAGAATTTCTAACATCTTTCACCATTTTACATTTTCGAACGCTTTTTCAAGGTCGAAAAATCAGATGAACGTGTCTTGGTTTTTCTTTAGTCTTGCTTCCATTATCAACTGCAACGTCAGAATTGCCTCAATCGTGCCTTTACCTTTCTTAAAGTCAAACTATTTGTCAGCTAGCACATCCTCAATTTTCTTTTCCATTCTTCTGTATATTATTCTAGTCAGCAATTTGGATGCATGAGCTATTAAGCTGACTGTGCGATAATTCTCACACCTTTCAGCTCTTGCAGTCTTCGGAACTGCGTGGATGATATTTTTCCGAAAGTCAGATGCTACGTCGCCAGACTCATACATTCTACACTCTGAAGAGAATAGTCGTTTTGTTCACACTTCCCCCAATGACTTTAGAAATTCTGATAGAATGTTGTCTATTCCTTATGCCTTATTTGTTCTAAAGTCCTCCAAAACTCTCTTAAATTCTGATTCTAATACTGGATCCCGTATCTTCTCTAAATCGACCCTTGTTTCTTCGTCTATCACATCCGACAAATCTTCCCCGTCATAGAAGCCTTCAGTGTACTCTTTCTACCTGTCGGCTCGCTTTTCTCCATTTAACAATGGAATTCCTGTTGCATTCTTAATGTTACCAACACTGCTTTTAATGTCATCGAAGTTTGTTTTTTCTTTCTTATACGCTGAGTCCCTCCGCCAACCATTTCTTTGTCGATTTGTTCACATTTTTCGTGCAGCCATTTCGTCTAGCTTCCCTGTACTTCCTATTTATTTCATTCCTCAGCGACTTGTATTTCTGTATTCCCGAATTTCCCTGAACGTTTTTGTGCTTCCTTCTTTCATCGATCAACTGAAGTATTTCTTCTGTTACCCATGGTTTCTTCGCAGTTACCTTCTTTGTACGTATCTTTTTCTTTCCAACTTCTGTGGTTGCCCTTTTTACAGATGACCATTCCTTTTCAATTGTGAGCTATTCCCTATTAATGTATCTATAGCCTTAGAGAACTTCAAGTGTATCTCGTCATTTCTTAGTATTTCCGTATCCCACTTCTTTGTGTATTGATTCTTCTTGACTAATCTCTTAAACTTCAGCCTAATTTTCATCAGTACTACATTGTGATCTGAGTCTCTAATCTGCTCCTGGGTGTCTTAAAATCCAGTATCTAATTTCGGATTCCCCGTCTGGCCATGATGAAATCTAACTGAAATCTTCCCGTATCGCCTGGCCTTTTCCAAGTGTACCTCCTCCTCTTGTGATTCTTGAACAGAGAATTCGCTATTACTAGCTGAAATTTATTACAGAACTCAATTAGTTTTTCTCCTCTCTCATTCGTTGTCCCAAGCCCATATTCCCCTATAACCTTTTCTTGTACTCCCTCCCCTGCAACTGCATTCCTGTCCCCCATGACTATTAGATTTTCATCTCCCATTACGTACTGTATTACCTTTCCAATATCCTCATATACTTTTTCTATTTCTTCAACTTCAGATTGCGACATCGGCATGTATACTTCAACTATTGCTGTCGGTGTTGGGTTTGCTCTTGATTCTGACAAGAACAAGCCTATCACTGAACTGCTCACAGTAACACTCTCTTTGCCCTACCTTCCCATTGTACGTATTTCTGCTGCTGTTGATATTACCCTATATTCATCTGACGAATATTCACTGACCCCAACTATATCTATATTGAGTCTTTGCATTTCCCTTTTCAGATTTTCTAGCTTTCTTACGTCGTTCAAGCTTCTGACATTCCACGCCCCGACTCACAGAACGTGATCCTTCCGTTGTTTTTTTTTTCTTTTTTTTTTCTTGGTCACCTCCCCCTTGGCAGTCCCCTCCAGAGGATCCGAATGGGAGACTATTCCGTAATATTTTGCCATGGAGAGATCATCATGACACTTTTCCAGTCACAGACCACATGTCCCGTGGATACACTATATGTGTCTTTAATGCATCCTCATGCCGTTGATCATTGCTGATTCTTCCGCCTTTAGGTGTAGTTTTCCACTACAAGAACAAGAGAGTGTCCTCAACCTCTGTCCACCCCTCCACCCTCTTTGCCAAGGCCGTTGACATCTTATGCCGGAAGTCTTCGGCCGTCAGTGCTGATTATTAATCAAAATTTAAGCTGTGGTGGTTTTATAACCCGGGACAGAGGACGTCTTGATTAGTAATCATCCTCAAATAACATCGAAAAATTGTCAGTAAAGATTTTTATTAAATTATTCCCCACACACACCTTGAATGTATCACCGTATTCTCTCTAAAACCAGTAAAAGATCCTGCTGCAATCTTTGATGAGCGTTTAAATCTAGAGGAACAAAGCATCACAACACGCAGTACATTTCTCTTTTACCTATGTACAACCCTTAAATTTAGAAAAGTGTTTCCATCAACTACAAAACAGAAACGTGTACATTCTTTATTGGGGTATAATCTTTACTACTGTGATTAGCTTCAACGGACTACAGATAGTGATAACACTAGAAGACACAAGGTAGCCATGAATGTATACGTAAAATATGTACATTAGCTTCGGTTGTTTGATTACTTCAGTCCAGCCTACGCTCAGCTATAGTGGACGCTACTGGATAGACGATTTGATTTTCACATACTGGTTTCTAAACCACAGGTGGCCTCAACATGTCTCCTCACATACCAGACACCTATCATCATTCCATAACTGCAACATGCAAATTGAAACATCTAGTATCTTGGCTGCACCTCTGCATAACTCTAAATTTTTCCCCACCTTCTTCTGCATGTCAGCCATAGGACTATGGAACAAATTAACCACTAACTTGTGTCTTATCGAAGAATATTAAGGCTTTGTCTGTGACCATCGACGTAGACTTTCTCTCAGCGTATCGCAACTACGTTATATCTGTCCAAAAGCGAACAAGTATTTCTGCTATATTGTCAACATTAATCATGCTTTGTTCATCCCTTTCTGTTTTTGTCTTCTTTCCTACATCTTATCTGCTAATCTTACCCAGTTGTTTCTTGTTCTTCTCCATATAAGTAAACATTTATAGCTTTTGACTCCTTTTTTTACTGCTGCATATTTATATTAGATGTCATTACTCGAACTGGGAGAAAACGTAACAAGGCAATTGTCCATAACGATCTGCTTTATATGCTCATGTAAGGTTTGCCGCAGCAATTTCTTCCTTGTGTAATTGCAGTTTTTACCAGCGGCCAACGTCGTAATGCTTGCCCAATTCTTGGACTGTCGGCGTACTTCATTATCACTTTTCCTCGCTGACTTCATGATAGGGGAGTTTATTCCTTACTCGATCAATCCACCCGACAAACTGATTCTTGCGACTACGCATATCTCAGGTCCTGATCGATTATTTCTGTCCTCACCATCGTCCATGTTTCACTCGCACAGATTTGTGCTCTGAGCATAAGATTTCACGAATATTTTGCTGATCTTAAAGTTTGTATTTCACATTCGCAGCTGTTTCTTTTTAGAGAAAGCTGTTTCGCCTAGAACAATAATTTCCCCTATATTTTGCTTGCATCTTCTTAGTCAACGTCCTCTACTTCCAAGACCAAAGATATATCGGAATTTTCAAGAATACGCTGTGTGTCTTTAAAAATCATGAGTGTCACAGTTAAGTGTACGAGATGCCATGTCCACCCAAGCCGGAGCAGCAGTATTACACACAACATCGAGTTGGTGAGGGGCCTTAATATGTCCACCTGAGCCAGAACAGTACTATTTACACAAGATCAGCATTCCTTTACGTCAAACGGCTGTATGATGTCACCGCTTAAACGAAAAGTGCTCTGTCTACAGAGTGCTCAATGCCTTCACACCCCACACTGATTCTTATTAGTAGTAGTACTGCATCTGTTTCCGCGTTCTACACCTATGTTCCGAAAACCACAATACGGGGTGTGGTGGAGAGTAGCTCGCATACTAATTATAATACAGAAACCGGGAAGCACCCCACCTGCTATGATTACACTCTAGATAATAATTTTTTTGTTCTTAATTTTCACTCAAATATGGCCATTTATTTCGTGTAGGAGCAGTGTGTACCTAAATCTGCCAAAACATTATTCATACTATATTTCCTGCCAATTCAGCATTTCTACGACAATTATTGATCCACTGATTGCAATAGGATGTTTAGTTTCGTAGGAAACTGTATTTGTTAAAAGTAATGAGTAACTGAACTTATGACAAGGACACGCAAGGATAGATTTTGACTGACGTGAGGTAAACAGTCATGTTGTACGTGTTGGCACCTACTAGTAGAAAGCTAAAGTTCCTGACGTTAGATTGTCTTCTAATTTTCCTGGAACAATCTAATTTAAAAGGTAATTGGTACTGAATCTTTGGAACACCTAACACTACTGTTCCTCTGTATGTCATTGCACTGTTACTTTCCTAAATATGACTCTATACTTTTGTCGCTCTACGTTTTCTAGACTAAATTACACCATTCGCTAATTAATTAAGCGACTAATAGAGAATTTGCATAAATTATCGTACTTGTAATTATGGAAATCACAGCATAGACACACTAAGTAGTTCCATCATTTCTTTCATTTTGTTAACTAATCTTTTATCATGCAAATAAAATTATAAATAAAAAATATATATATTTACATAAGAGCCAACGGCCTTGCGCAGTGGTAACACTGGTTCCCGTCGGATCACCGAAGTTTAGCGCTGTCGTGCTTGGCTAGCACTTGAATGGGTGACCGTTCAGGTCTCCCGAGCGCAGTTGGCAAGCGGGGTGCACTCAGCCCTTGTGAAACAAATTAAGGAAATACTTGACTGAGAAGAAGCGGTTCCGGTCAAGAAAGCTGACAACGATTGGGAGAGCGGTGTGATGACCACATGCCACTCCATAACCGCATCCGGTGATACCCTCGGCTGAGGATGACACGGCGGTTGGTCGGCGAGGTTGGGCCTTACGAGGCCTGTTTGGACGGAATTTAGTTCAGTTCTAGATTTATATAAATATAAATTACGTAAACCAAATTACACATATTACATAAATCAAATTATAACTCAGGAGAATTAGTAAAATCTAGCCTATCAGCTATTCAAACCACCATGTAACTTCAGAAATACTAATATGCTCTTATATCCCAAAATCTACTGTATTGCACACGCTAGCACATGAGCAAGAACCATGCAACAAGTCTGCCGGCAGTATTCATACCCGGAGGCCAGTAGATAATGTGGTAACAAGTCATCTCCTTTGCCGTATCTTTCCAAATCAGCATGGATAAAATTCTGTTCGAGCCACATCATTGATCACTCTCTACTTGAACGTGATTGCCTGCTTCTTTTGTATTACAATAGACCTGTGTAGAGGGGTTCCACTGCTTAATTCTGAGTGTAAAAATCATTGCCTATGAAACCGAAGATCTCAGCAGAAGAAGTCACCCTTTTCCTGCCAGCAGCCATGTCAAAGAGGGCGGAGGAGTGTACTGAAGTTCAGGGCATTGGAAAGAAGGCATTGGAAACCACTGCTTTAAGAACATATAACGCATATCCACAGGACATATGGCCTGAAATTGAAAAAGTGTAAGGATTATCCCTCCGTTGACAAAAAATTCCAGACTATCTTCCATACGGATTTTCAGGAGGGGGCTGCTAAGGGGGACATGACCTTGCGAGAAAGATAGAAAAGGTATAGCCAACGAAAGGATAACGTTCTACGAGTTGGGGAGTGGAACGTCAGAAGTATGAACGTGGTAGGGAACCTATAAAATCTGTAGAGGGAAATGTTAAGGGACAATCTGGATATACACTGGGGCGACAAAAGGTATGGCATAGCGATATTCACTTTTAAAGATGATGGTAGTATCGTGTGCACAGGGTATAAAAGGACAGTGCATTAGCGGAGCTGTAATTCATGTGAAAAAGTTTTCGACGTGATTATGGCCGCACGACGTCAATTAACAAACTTAGAACGCGGAATCGACAATTGGGGCTAGGTGCATGGGACATTCCATTACGGAATTAGTTAGAGAATTCAGTATTCCCAGATTCACAGTGTGCTGAGAACAGGCATTATCCCTCACCATGGACGTCGCTTTGGTGATGACCTTCACTGAAGGACCGAGACCAGCGGCGTTTGCATAGAGTTGACAAACAAACAACACTGCGTGAAATAACCTCATAAATCAATGTTGGACGTACAACGATAGTATCCGTTAGGACAGTGCGGTGCCATTTGACATTAATGGACTATGGTAGCAGACGATAGACGCGAAAGCCTTTGCTAACAGCACTACATCGTCTGCAGCACCTGTCCTGGGCTCGTGATAATATTGGTTGTATCCAAACGACTGTAAAACTGTGGCCTGGGCAAATAAGTCCAATTTCAGTAGGTACGAGCTGATTGTAGGGTTCGAGTATGACGCAGACCCCACGAAGCCATGGACCAAATTTCTCAACAAGGCTCTGTGAAAACTGGTGGTGGCTCAGTACAGTGTGGGCTGTTTTTATATGGAATGGATTGGATCCTCTGGTCCAATTGAACCAGCCATTGACTGGAAATGGTTGCGTTCCGACCCTTGGAGACCATTTCCAGCCATTCATGGGCTTCATGTTTCCAAACAACAATGGAATTTTTATGGATGACAACGCGCCTTTCAACGGTCCACAGTTGTTCGCGATTGGTTTGAAGGCATTCGAGCGAATGATTTGGCCACCCAGATCGCCGGACATGAATCCTATCGAACATTTGTGGGACGTAATCGAGGGATCCGTTCTTAGACAAAATCCTACACCGGAGACACATTCGTAATTATGGAGTGCTACAGTGGCAGCAAGGCTCAATATTCCTGCAGGGGACTTCGAACGACTTCATGAGTTTATGCCACGCCGAGCTGCTGCACTGCGACGGACAAAAGGAGGTCTCACCCGATATTAGTTAGTATTCCTTGAATTCTGTCGCCACAGTGAAGTGGGCGTGAAATGAAAGGAAGAAAATGATTTCTCGTCAGAAGGTTTTTAAGGTAATATCAACAGTAGCAAAACATGGTAAAACGGGGGTACGATTCGTAATGAGTAGGAAGGCAGACAGAGACTGTGTTACTGTGAACAGTTCAGTGATTGTTCTCATCAGAATTGACAGCAAACCATCATCGACATCAATTGTTCAGCTATACATGCCGACGCCGCTAGCTGAAGATGAAGAGATAGAAAAAGTGTATGAAGATATGGGGAGATGAAAAGGTACCAGAGAGGCAATTGTGACGTTGCGGTTGATAATGGAACCAAGACTGAAGAAAAATCAAGACTTGTTCATAGGATTTGGTAGCATGGAGAGAGCGTCCGACGATGTCAAATGGTGTAATGTTTTCGAAATCCTAAGTAAGATAGGGGTAAGTTATAGGAAAAGACGGGCAATATACAATACGAACAAGAAACAAGGGTGATAAACAAGAGTGCAAGATGAAGAACGAAGTGCTCAGATTATAAAGGGTATAAGACCGGGATGTAGTCGTTCGCTCCTGCTGTTCAATCTATGTGCCAAAAAGCCTTTGACGGAAAAAAAGAAAGTTTCAAGACTAGGATCGAAATTCGAGATGAAAGAATATCAATGGTAAGATTCGCTGATGACGTTGCTGTCCTCAGTGAAAGTGAAGAAGCATTACAGGATATTTCGGATGGAATGGATAGTCTAATGACCTACAGAATATGGGCTGAGAGTAAATCGAAGAAAGAAGTAAGTAACGAGAAATAGGAGAAATGAGAACAGCGACAAACGTAGCATCGTAATTGGTGATCGAGAAGCGAATGAAGTTAAGGAATTCTGCTATCTAGGCAACAAAATAATCCATGATGGACGGGACAAGGACAAAAAAAGCAGAGTTCACGGACAAAACGGGTATTCCTGGCCGGGAGAAATCTATGGCATCAAACAGAGATCTTAATTTGAGGAAGATATTCCTTGAATGGATGTTTGGAGCGCAGCTTTGTATGGCAGACAGACAAATACTGTGGAAAACCAGAACAGGAGAGAGTAGGAGCATTTGAGATGTGGTGCTACAGAAGAACATTGAAAATTAGGTGGAATGAGGAAGTTCTCCGCAGAATCGGCAAGGAAAGAAATATATGGAAAACACTGACAAGAAGAAGGGACAGGATGATAGGACACTTGTTAGGAAGTTAGATGAACTTACACGGGACAAGGAGCTGTAGACGCGAAAAACTGTCCAGTAAGAGAGAGACTCGAATACATCAAGAAAATTGACGACGTATGTTGCAAGTGCTACTGTGAGATGAACAGGTTCGCTCATGAAAGAAATTCTTGGCAAGCCGCGTCAAACTGTCAGAGGACTGATGACTGAAAACAGAATACAAGATGTGGTGTTAGTTGTTCAGTGCCAACTATATTCATTTCCATGAATTATTATCAGTCATCGTGAAATTTTCTCTGCCAACTAAGTAAACATTTTGGTGTGGACACTGAAATAATCAGCTCTTAAACGTCATGTCTGATAAAACGTTGTATTTTCCACTTTCACTTGATTAGTAAGATATTAAAAATACCTGCCTGTGGAAAACATCTCAAGTGAAAGCTGAAGGTATTCACGTAGGGTCAGTAGTCAAAATAAATGTGGAACAAGTCACGTTAACTACAAGTTGTGTAGAATGTATTATTGGATCACTTTCCATAAAGCCAGTATTGCAACAATGCTATGAAATTTCTTCTGTGGGATATGGAGACCGATATAGAATTCTCAGGTAGGTACTCTTTCAACTTCCTTTTCCTGTAACAGTCGTGGAAGGTCCGCAGGAACAACGATTACTGGTGGGCCTCAGTGTTAGATCGAATCTCTTCTCGTTTTGCCTTCACTACCTTCTCACGATACATACGTAGGATAATGCAATATATTGGTGCACTCTTGTAGGAAGTACGCACTCAGACCCCACGTTATGCAGGATATTTCTCTTGCAGTGTTTGAAACTGGAGTCGACAGATCAACTCGCGTCACTTTAACGCTTCCTGAATGAACGTGAAACAAAATGGGCTGCTCTTCTTTGGATCTGCTCTGTTTTTTTCTATCAATACTGTCTGGTACGAGCCCCGAACGGACGAACAACGAAATATATTGGTGCACTCTTGTAGGAAGTACGCACTCACACGTTATGCAGGATATTTCTCTTGCGGTGTTTGCCACTGGAGTTGACATTTCCTATCTGCGTCGATTTCACGCTTCCAGAATGAACCTGAAACGAAATGCTCTGCTCTTCTTTCGATCTGCTCTGTTTTTTCTATCAATACAATCTGGTACGGACCTTGAACTGACGAACAACGCAATCTATTGGTGCACTCCTGTAGAACATATGCAGTCAGACCCTACGTCATGCAGTGTAATGTAATGTATTGCGAATACATAGAAAGAAGGATCCTTTATTGTATGATTATATGATAGCGGAACAAACACTGGTAGCAGTTACTTCTGTAAAATATCTGGGAGTATGCGTACGGAAAGATTTGAAGTGGAATGATCATATAAAATTAATTGTTGGTAAGGCGGGTACCAGGTTGAGATTCATTGGGAGAGTGCTTAGAAAATGTAGTCCATCAACAAAGGAGGTGGCTTACAAAACACTCGTTCGACCTATACTTGAGTATTGCTCATCAGTGTGGGATCCGTACCAGGTCGGGTTGACGGTGGAGATAGAAAAGATCCAAAGAAGAGCGGCGCGTTTCGTCACCGGGTTATTTGGTAACCGTGATAGCGTTACGGAGATGTTTAATAAACTCAAGTGGCAGACTCTGCAAGAGAGGCGCTCTGCATCGCGGTGTAGCTTGCTGTCCAGGTTTCGAGAGGGTGCGTTTCTGGATGAGGTATCGAATATATTGCTTCCCCCTACTTATACCTCCCGAGGAGATCACGAATGTAAAATTAGAGAGATTAGAGCGCGCACGGAGGCTTTCAGACAGTCGTTCTTCCCGCGAACCATACGCGACTGGAACAGGAAAGGGAGGTAATGACAGTGGCACGTAAAGTGCCCTCCGCCACACACCGTTGGGTGGCTTGCGGAGTATCAATGTAGATGTAGATGTAGATGCAGGATACTTCTCTTGCAGTGCTTGCCACTGGAGTTGACATTGCACCTCCGTGTCGCTTTCACGCTTCCTGAATTAACCTGAAACGAAACGCGCTGCTCTTCTTTCGATCTGCTCTGTTTTTTCTATCAATACAATCTGGTACGGACCTTGAACTGCCGAACAACGCAATATATTGGTGCCCTCCTGTAGGACATATGCAGTCGGACCCTACGTTATGCAGGATACTTCTCTTGCAGTGTTTGCCACTGGAGTTGACATTGCCTCTCAGCGTCGCTTTCACGCTTCCTGAATGAACCTGAAACGAAATGCGCTGCTCTTCTTAGGATATGCTATGTTTTTATTATCAATACAATCTGGTACGAACCCTGAAGGGATGAACAACGCAATATATTGCTGCAACCCTTGTAGGAAGTACACACTCAGACCCCACGTTATGCACGATATTTCCCTTGCAGTGTTTGGCACTGGAGTTGACATTGCATCTCTGCGTCGCTTTCACGCTTCCTGAATGAACCTGAAACGAAATGCGCTGCTCTTCTTTGGATCTGCTCTGTTTTTTCTATCAATACATTCTGGTATGGACCCGGAACTGACGAACAACGCAATATATTGGTGCACTCCTGTAGGACATCTGCAGTCGGACCCTACGTTATGCAGGATCCTTCTCTTGCAGTGCTTGCCACTGGAGTTGACATTGCATCTCCGCATCGCTTTCACGCTTCATGAATGAACCTGAAACGAAATGCGCTGCTCTTCTTTTGATCTCCTGCGTTTTTGTTATCAATACAATCTGGTACGAACCCTGAACGGACGAACAACGCAATATAATGGAGCACTCCTGTAGGACATCTGCAGTCGGACCCTACGTTATGCAGGATCCTTCTCTTGCAGTGCTTGCCACTGGAGTTGACATTGCATTTCCGCATCGCTTTCACGCTTCATGAATGAACCTGAAACGAAATGCGCTGCTCTGCTTTTGATCTGCTGTGTTTTTGTTATCAATACAATCTGGTACGAACCCTGAAGGGATGAACAACGCAATATATTGCTGCAACCCTTGTAGGAAGTACACACTCAGACCCCACGTTATGCAGGACATTTCCCTTGCAGTGTTTGCCACTGGAGTTCACAGAGCATCTCCGCGTCGCTTTTAAGCTTCCTGAATGAACCTGAAACGAAATGCACTGCTCTGCTTTGGATCTGATCTGTTTTTCTATCAATACGATCTGGTACAGACCCTGAACTGACGATCATCGCAATTTATTGGTGCACTCCTGTAGGACATATGCAGCCGGACCCTACGTTATGCAGGATACTTCTCTTGCAGTGTTTGCCACTGGAGTTGACATTGCATCTCAGTGTCGCTTTCACGCTTCCTGAATGAACCTGACACGAAATGCACTGCTCTTCTTTCGATCTACTGTGTTTCTTCTGTCATTACAATCTGGTACGGACCTTGAACTGACGAACAACGCAATATATTGGTGCACTCTTGAAGGACATCTGCAGTCGCACCCTACGTTATGCAGGATACTTCTCTTGCAGTGTTTTCCACTGGAGTTGACATTGCATATCCGTGTCGCTTTCACGCTTCCTGAATGAACCTGAAACGAAATGCGCTGCTCTTCTTTGGATCTGCTGTGTTTTTATTATCAATACAATGTGGTATGAACCCTGAACGGACGAACAAAGCAATATATTAGTGCACTCTTGTAGGAAGTGTGCACTCAGACCCCATGTTATGCAGGATATTTCTCTTGTAGTGTTTGGCACTGGAGTGACATTGCATCTCTGCGTCGCTTTCACGCTTCCTGAATGAACATGAAACAAAACGCGCTGCTCTTCTTTAATCTGCTGTGTTTTTATTATCAATACAATCTGGTACGAACCCTGAAAGGACGAAAAACGCAATATATTGGTGCACTCTTGTAGGAAGTACGCACTCAGACCACACGTTATGCAGGATATTTCTCTTGCAGTGTTTGGCACTTTAGTTGACAGAGCATTTCCGCGCCGCTTTCACGCTTCCTGAATGAACCTAAAACGGAATGCGCTGCTCTTCTTTGGTCCTGCTCTGTTTTTTCTATCAATACTATCTGGTACGGACACTGAACTGACGAACAATCATCAATTACTACCCGACGAGGATTTTGTAGGCTGCTTCCTTTGTGAGTTTACTACATTTGTTACGGATCCTTCTATTGAGTCCCAGTCTGTCTTCTGTCTTCAGTTTTATGCAGTCGTTTCACTTTAAATCGCTACGTATAAATATTCCCAGGTATTTTACTGATGTGACTGCTTTCTGTGATTGTCCTTCAGTCATGCAATTATACAATAATCGGTCTTTCCACTGCGACGACCTCTCGCCTTTTTCTAATTATGTTAGCTAATCTGACTTCATTACTGCAAATTATTACCAGCCGAGAGTCAGGTGTTCTTTTCATTTAGATCGAGTAATCAGCTATGGGCTGCGTTAGGAACATGCAAGGGATGTTACAGACGGTATCGATTAAATAATGGTAAAGTATTCGCAAGTTATCATCTGCACCACATATTAACAATAAAAGAATATTACTAAATCCAAAAATCTATCCTACAGGGCAAAACAGTTATCAATGAGCAAATAGAACTGCGCAACAAAACATTATTCACCACCGCGAGGGGTAGCCGTGCTTTGTCACGGCCCGCACGGCTCCCCCCGTCGGAGATTCGATCCCTCCCTCGGGCATAAGTATGGGTGTTGTCCTTAGCGTAAGTTAGTTTAAGTTAGGTTAAGTAGTGCGTAAGCTTAGGGACCGATGACCTCAGCAGTTTGCTCCCATAAGACCTTACCAAAAATTTCCAGTTTCCATTATTCATCACTCTAAGTGAACTATCAAGCATTTTATAAGAAAACTCAATAAAACAAACACACACAACCAGAATGAAACGAAACCGGGCAAATTAAAATTTCGTGGCAACTCACAAATAATGAAGCGAACAGTGTGCCGTAACAACGTAGTAACATCCAGAATTCACTAATCAGGTATAGAAAACCTGGCCTAATGCTGTTAAAAATCTGAAACACAATCTGTAAGTGGCAAACGACACCAAAAAACTTTTTCAAAGGAAGCTCAACAAATTGTTGCTCATTTTAAACGTAAGACCAAAACATTTTTCTGGCATTTAAATTATGTACAGCTGAGGACAGCTCAACGGCACAGACGGCAGGCACGAAAAAAGGGACTCACGCCAAGTCTAACCAGAATATGCAGCTTAAAGCAAATATTGTAAACAAAAATTCAATTCAGACGATTCCCTAATATCTCTACATTGCAGATGACACGCTGTAGTAATTTAAGCTTGTGGCTGATTTCTTTTGGCAGCATCAGTGCATACATAATGCAAAAGGTAAAGTACACATGTAATCTAAACAGCTACGAAATCTGATAACAGAGTATTCCTGACGAACATAAAATTTTCGAGTATATATTTCAGAAACATAAAAGGAAAAAGAAGCCACTGGAGATGTCACAACTGTGGTGAAACATGTTTATGTATTGAACAAAACAAGTTTTGTTGCAGGAAGGCGGAACGTCTTTAATTGCCTACAATAGTGTGGGACTGGAGTGCAACGTCATCTCATCGCCACGTGGTGGACTTTGGATAAAGCTAAAGAGCTGAGAACTCTGGTTGCCTGACAATATTCGCATCTCCTGGATAAAGCACATGATAGGACACCAGTGGGACCCTCACGACAATAAATGACGCCGAAATTGTTTGCAGAGAATGTTACCTTTTTAAAAATAAACCATTCTCCAAAAGGTACGGTAGCATTTCCTCTCCTGGGACCAAGGATATACACTGAAATGCGTTGCTATTTTGTGGCCAATTTCTACCGTGGTTATCATGCATGTAAGAAGGAAAAGCGAGGGAATTTGTTGTGTGAACAAGATACACACCACAAATTTCCAGAGGGGATTCGCTAATCTCACCCGACCCCACATTATGACAAGAAAAATTTCCCGTAGTACCGGTGTACTGAGTCAGGCTCTGTCGAGGCGAGGATACGCACTTCGAACTGCGGTCTGTACTCGTTTTTTTAAGGAGGTGCTTGGGTTGATATTTAACGCTGGCTGAATCCTGTGTTTCCCCAGCTTCATTGAAATGTTCATTCTCTCTCCATAAAGTACGGCAGCAGCGGGAAGTGGAGGGGAAGTAGGGGAAGAGGACAACCAGTGGCCTCCGGATGGCCGTCGCGCGCCCCAGAGGCTGCGGGCTTACGTAACCCCAGTGGCGGCGGTGGCGGTGTCTGCGAGCCTACAAATAGAGGCGTGGGTGCCGGCCGCCTCCAGCCGACATGCATCCGCGGACGCTCGCCCTGCTGGCGTCTCTCGCCGTCGCTGCTGTCTGTGGGGGCGGCGTCGGCGTCGTCGCACAGCCAGGTGAGCCGTCTCCGCACACCCGGAGGCAACACTGACGTAGCTATGGCAGAGCTTGAGCCACAAGCTGGCCACCTCATTGTTCGTTATTTATTTGTGGTGTAGATACTTGTCTGAGGTGCAACACAACCTATTGCGGTGCATAATTTGTGTTCATCCACTAATCTGGACCTCCCAATCTCACTAGAGACAATCTAGTGTTGGTGTGCCAGGTTTCCAGGAAGTTCGGTGTAGCAAGTGCAATAGTATTTCATAAATATGTCTAACGCGCTGCTTTTTTTATATCTCCATGGAGCAATGAATACTTAGGTGACAAAAGTCATCTGTTACCATCGAACACCGTGTCGAGCCTCCTTTTGCCCGGTGTATGGCAGCAGCTTGACGTCGCATGGACTCAACAAGTCATTAGAAGTCCCTGCAGAAATATTAAGCCATGCTGCATCTGTAGCCGCCCATAAATGCGAGAGTGTTGAAGGTGCAGGTTTTTGTGCACGAACTGAACTCTCGATGCCATAAATGTTCGATGGGTGACCAAACCATTCGCTCGAATTATCCAGAGTGTTCTTCAGACCAATCGCGAACAGTAGTTGCACGGGGACATGGCGCATTGTCATCCATAAAAATTCCATCGTTGTATGGGAACATGAAGTCCATGGATGGCTGCAAATGGTCTCCAAGCAGCCAAAAACACTCATTTCCAGTAAATGGTCTTTTCAGTTGGACCAGAGGACTCAGTCAATTCCATTTAAACACAGCCCACACCATTTTGGAGCCGACACTAGCTTCCACAGTGCCTCGTCGACAACTTGCGTCCATGGGTTCGTGGCCTCTGGGTCACACTCGAACGCTACGATCAGCCCGTACTCACTTGAATCTGGACTCGTTTGATCAGGCCACGATTTTCCAGTTGCCTAGGGTCCAACCGATATGGTCAAGTGCCCAGGAAAGGCGCTGCAGGAGACATAGTGCTGTCAAGGCACTGGTATCGGTCATCTGCTGCCTTAGCAGACTGTTTCGTCGGTTACCTTACCTGTTGGTAAGGTGCCTCCACATGAAAGAAGCTACCACGTATCTCCAAATGAATCCGCTGAACTCGTTTAAAAACCAAATAAGTGAACCGTATTACAATGTCAACGATTTGATACAGTACAGTAGAATATTTCTTTTATTTTTACTTATTTATTAATTTAACTTCATCTGATTAGGGTCTTCAGACCCTCTCTTACATCGGACCGTGGTCTTACTCATGCGGTGCCTTTTTATATCATAGTCAGCTAAGAAATTATAGTTTTAATGTGATAAATAGTATTAAAATGATTTGTGTGTCCATAGAAGCAACGTGATTAAATAATTCTGACTAGCAAAGTTAGTACTGCCGTAATTCTACCAATGCTGCCGCTACGACTAATATTAATAATAACAACAATAATGAAAGAAGTGGTCGCTGTAGAAAGATTTTATAGGTGTGCAAAACAGATGTTTTCAGAGACAAAGAGATTTGGGAAAAGAAATTTAAGGCGTTTGCACCAGCTAAAAATACTGGGAAACGAGGAAGACCTGGTGGGAAGAAGGACGTACAGGGATAACGAGTGCGGACAGGAACTGTGTTTGTCATTATTGTTGCTTCAGTAGATATCTCATTAACTGTCTTCTGAACTTGGGGATACGCTGAAGAGCCAAATAAACTGGTACACCTGCCTAATATCGTGTAGGAACCCCGCGAGCATGCAGAAATGCCCCATCACGACTAATGTCTGAAATAGTGCTGCAGAGAATTGACACTATGAATCTTGCAGGGCTGCCCATAAATCCGTAAGAGTACGAGGGGGTGGAGATGTCTTCTGAACAGCACGTGGCAAGCCATCACAAATATGCTCAGCAATATTCATGTCTGGGGAGTTTGGTGGCCAGCGGAAGTGCTTGAACTCAGAAGAGTGTTCCTGAAGCCACTATGAGGAATTCTGAACTTGATGGGTGTCGCATTGTCCTCATCTAATTGCCCAAGTCCGTCGGAATGCACAATGGATATGAAGGGATGCAGGAGATCAGATAGGATGCTTACGTACGTGTCATCTGCCAGAGTCGTATCTAGACGTATTAGTGGTTCCATATCAATCCAACTGCACACGACCCACACTATTACAGAGCCTCACCAGCTTGAACAGTCCCCTGCTGACATGCAATGTCCACGGATTCATGAGGTTGTCACTATACCCACACACGTCCATCCGCTAGATACAACTTGAAACAAGACTCGTTCGACCAGGCAACATGCTTCCAGTCATCAATAGTCCAATTTCGATGTTGACCGGCCCAGGCGGTGTAAAGCTTTGCCTCGTGCAGTCATCATGGGCACACGAGTGGGCCTCCAGCTCCGAAAGCCCATATCGATGGTGTTTCGTTGAATAATTCACACGCTGATACTTGATGGTACTGTACTGAAATCTGCTGCAGTTTTCAGAAGGGGTTCACTTCTGTCAAGCTGAACGATTCTCTTCAGTCGTCGTTGGCCCCGTTCTTGCAGGATCTTTTTCCGGTCGCAGCGATGTCGCAGATTTGATCTTTCACGGGAATCTTGTTATTCACGGTACGCTCGTGATATTGTTGTATGGGAAAATCTCCACTTCATTGCTATCTCGGAGGTGCTGTGTCCCATCGCTCGTGCTCCGACGTTCAGACTCACTCACATTTTGATAACCTACCGTTGTAGCAGCAGTAACCGAGCTAACAACTGCGCCAGGCACTTGTCTTATATAGGCGTTGCCACCGCAGCGCAGTATTCTGCCTGTTTACGTATCTCTGTATTTGAATACGCATCCTTACACCAGTTTCTTTCGCGCCTCAGTGTATCATTCACTTTTCGAATATAATGCGAGAGGTTATTCTAGAGTCGGGTTCCTGCTACTGAGAAGAACTTAGAGAATCTGCCTGAACGATGGAATGGGACGGAAATGATTTTACTCTGATGGGAACGCGTGTTTCCACCGTGTTATCCAGACAATAGCGTTAAGGTCGAGGAGAGATGTGAGGGACAGTGTACGTCAATAAGACAGTAGAGAAGACAGAAGGTATGGAAACCTCTGCGCGTGACTACCTGCAGCCAGGATAGCTGTGCATATGTGGTGAAATACGATCAAAGATTAAAAGTCACAAATATATCGAACGAAGGCATTCACAACTAGTTCCGGGAGCCGTTAGCCTTCCTGAGAAAGACCTTGCAGGATAACATCGATATAAGCAATATCTGGAAGTATAAGTCCCTTCAGGTCAAGAAGAAAGAACCTTTTATATTTTTTTAGGGCGTGGAGGGATACTGATACCTTCTTGCACATTGCAGTTAAGTGCTCAATCCAATTTACGCTTTCATTATTACTCCTAGACTCTTTTCTGATGGAAAGCAGTTGATATTTGTCCCATTTAGGATTACAGACGGTAGAGACTCCCGATATTTTGGGCTAATGAGCCTGGAATGATCATCCAGTGCCACTTAGGTTTTGGATGAATGGAGCTCTAACCCCATATTCTGCGCCTATTTTGATAGGGTGCACAGATCAATATTAAGATTCTCGATAGCTGTCGTCAGCTTTATTGGTTCTGGACTTAGAGACAACTGGAGGTCCTCAGCACACCTATGGTATTTGCATCAGAACAAATTGATAGCACATCATTGACATACAATGAAAATAGTATAGTATCTAATACCCAACCGTGGGTGACATCTCATACCACATGCCTACATTGTGACCTTATGATGCCAAACTTTCAGCACTGCTGGCGAGACGTCAGGTATGAGCGAAACCACTGCACAGCGTTTGAAGAGACACTTAGGACGCGAGATTTTGCTGCTAAAATGTCGAAGTGGTCGGCGTCAGAGGCCTTACTGAAGTCTAAGTAGCACATGATAGTCGCCTCTTGTGCATCCATGACAAATTCCAGGTCATCTGTTACCTTTATGTTGTGCTGCGATGTTGATGGAAACCTGAGTAGTATTCTTCTAGTAGGCTGTTTATGGTTAGGTTGTTTGTTAGCTGGTCGTGGTCTATATATTCCAAGGCCTTGGTCAGTGCGGGAAGAATGCAAGTAGGTCGCTAACCAGAGGATGCTGTGGCAACGTCCTTTTTAGAAAATTGCTTAAATATCTCTGTTCCCAGGCCTTAGGGAAAATACTTGTGGTTAAGCAGTGGTTGAGGATATCTATTTTAGTAGACAGTAGTGGATCAACAGTAAGCTTCATCATTTGGACTGTGATGCTATCGTGTCCAGTAGATGTTGATCTGGTACACGTGATGCCTTTATTGACGATATTGCAAGTAACATGCTGTAGATACAATTCTTCGGGATTATAGTCGTTTACCACTAATGAATGAGTCTATATTTTGTTTCTGTTTTAATTGTGGACGTAGGTAATGTGAAGTACCGGTTCAGTTCTTCGGCTGGGACAATGGGATCAGCTGCAACATCCACTTTGCCTACACCACATCCATGCACATTTTTCCGTAGGACAGCTGGTCTATTTCTGTTGTTAGTTAATGTATGGTCATATCCAAGTTTAGCATTTCTCACAGCTTGGCTGACTCTGCTCTGCTTCTGCTTGTAAGCAATATGATTTTCAGGCATAGGACGTGGTTTTTAAGCTCGATGTGTCGGGTATCTGGGATTCGTGAGCTGTTGTTCCACTTAGCACAGTCGTTCGAATTTAAAAAATTCACACTTCTGACGGGGTTCCAGTTCCTTTTATTCATCTTGAAGAATTACCTCTTTTCTTTTCATGTTGTTGTTGTTGTTGTTGTTGTGGTCTTCAGTCCAGAGACTGGTTTGATGCAGCTCTCCACGCTACTCTATCCTGTGCAAGCTTCTTCATCTCCCAGTACCTACTGCAACCTACATCATTCTGAATCTCTTTAGTGTATTCATCTCTTCGTCTCCCTCTACGATTTTTACCCTCCGTGCTGCCCTCCAATACTAAATTGGTCATCCCTTTATGCATCAGAATATGTCCTATCAACCGATCCCTTCTTCTAATCAAATTGCGCCACAAATTCCTCTTCTCCCCAATTCTATTCAATACCTCCTCATTAGTTATGTGATCTACCCATCTAATCTTCAGCATCCTTCTGTAGCACCACATTTCGAAAGCTTCTATTCTCTTTTTGTCTAAACTACACTCCTGGAAATTGAAATAAGAACACCGTGAATTCATTGTCCCAGGAAGGGGAAACTTTATTGACACATTCCTGGGGTCAGATACATCACATGATCACGCTGACAGAACCACAGGCACATAGACACAGGCAACAGAGCATGCACAATGTCGGCACTAGTACAGTGTATATCCACCTTTCGCAGCAATGCAGGCTGCTATTCTCCCATGGAGACGATCGTAGAGATGCTGGATGTAGTCCTGTGGAACGGCTTGCCATGCCATTTCCACCTGGCGCCTCAGTTGGACCAGCGTTCGTGCTGGACGTGCAGACCGCGTGAGACGACGCTTCATCCAGTCCCAAACATGCTCAATGGGGGACAGATCCGGAGATCTTGCTGGCCAGGGTAGTTGACTTACACCTTCTAGAGCACGTTGGGTGGCACGGGATACATGCGGACGTGCATTGTCCTGTTGGAACAGCAAGTTCCCTTGCCGGTCTAGGAATGGTAGAACGATGGGTTCGATGACGGTTTGGATGTACCGTGCACTATTCAGTGTCCCCTCGACGATCACCAGTGGTGTACGGCCAGTGTAGGAGATCGCTCCCCACACCATGATGCCGGGTGTTGGCCCGGTGTGCCTCGGTCGTATGCAGTCTGATTGTGGCGCTCACCTGCACGGCGCCAAACACGCAAACGACCATCATTGGCACCAAGGCAGAAGCGACTCTCATCGCTGAAGACGACACGTCTCCATTCGTCCCTCCATTCACGCCTGTCGCGACACCACTGGAGGCGGGCTGCACGATGTTGGGGCGTGAGCGGAAGACGGCCTAACGGTGTGCGGGACTGTAGCCCAGCTTCATGGAGACGGTTGCGAATGGTCTTCGCCGATACCCCAGGAGCAACAGTGTCCCTAATTTGCTGGGAAGTGGCGGTGCGGCCCCCTACGGCACTGCGTAGGATCCTACGGTCTTGGCGTGCATCCGTGCGTCGCTGCGGTCCGGTCCCAGGTCGACGGGCACGTGCACCTTCCACCGACCACTGGCGACAACATCGATGTACTGTGGAGACCTCACGCCCCACGTGTTGAGCAATTCGGCGGTACGTCCACCCGGCCTCCCGCATGCCCACTATACGCCCTCGCTCAAAGTCCGTCAACTGCACATACGGTTCACGTCCACGCTGTCGCGGCATGCTACCAGTGTTAAAGACTGCGATGGAGCTCCGTATGCCACGGCAAACTGGCTGACACTGACGGCGGCGGTGCACAAATGCTGCGCAGCTAGCGCCATTCGACGGCCAACACCGCGGTTCCTGGTGTGTCCGCTGTGCCGTGCGTGTGATCATTGCTTGTACAGCCCTCTCGCAGTGTCCGGAGCAAGTATGGTGGGTCTGACACACCGGTGTCAGTGTGTTCTTTTTTCCATTTCCAGGAGTGTATTTATCGTCCACGTTTCACTTCCATACATGGCTACACTCCATACAAATACTTTCAGATTTCTTTTCATAACTGCTCGAAAACAACTTGTTGTAAAGCTCTCCTCGACCCGAAGGCCGGTTTAAACCCCACGGTGCTTTCGTGGGCGTGGCCCTGATGCAGATAGGTTGTACTTGCCTACTTGCGAGCTTCTGGCTGATTTACCCAGCCAGTTACAGAGGGTCCTACAATATCGCACTACGGTGCAGTTTATAAACCAGTCGCTTAAAAATAGCTTAACTCGAAGAACCCTAAGTCTGTTTCCAGAACTATGGAATTATTCGTATGATTACAATCAATGTAAGATGCATTTAGTACTGTTGTCTCCTGACTTGAAGGACAATTATTGCTTACTGCATTTTTGATGCCGAAGATCCCTGGTTAAGGTACTGCTTTGCTGAGCAAATATATCATGAACCGATATCTCTTGGAATGCATCTTGTTCGCTTCACTTCTTCGCCCCTACTACCGTGAACCCAAACCAAAATAGTTTCTTTCGAGTATCTGTGCTATTAAGAGCTCACATACTGCAAAGGTTTTACAACAAATAATGTTCCATAATTTGAACGATGATGCTTACGTGTTGCGTGATGGTATTCGCAAAAACGCAAATCTCAGAAATTACGGATATGGGTGTACCATTTACCGGACTACAAAATCAATTAGGACAAGTGAAGCAGTTATATGCAGCACCATAAAAGAAATGCTAGGCGTATCTGCAACGCAGGTTCACACGAGAGAAACATAAAATAGAATCAAATTGTGTTTACTTTGCCACTTCAAACGAAGCCAGTGTCCTACCGAAAGGCTGATTGATTGACATTTATCGTAGTCTAAAGCCGTTCCTCATACGTCACAACTGGGTTAAAGCCGTTCCTCATACGTCACAACTGGGTTAACCTTATGGAGAGTGCTAACTTAAGACATACGTGCAGACTTTCACTGCTAAATGTTACTGGACTTTGTGCTCCTCGCCAATCTTCAAGTATTCACGGGAGATGATCGTATGCCAACCCGTTATGTCTTGGAAATAAGAGTTACTAAACGGTGTAGGGTCATTGTTAGTCATCTACGGTCTAAACTCTTTGAATAGCCATAAGTAACTGCAGCATGATTCTCCAAAGAAAATAATACATTTTAATGTCACTTCCTCCGTGGTAAGGAAAACATATCCAACGATGCAATTGTTCAGCTGCTAAAGTTGAAAGGGAAGGCGTGACTGTGCCCCACGATTCTGAGGGGCTCCAGAATGGGCATTAAAATTGTCCCAGAATGAGAGGTTTCCTCACAAATTAGTCAGTAGGCTGATAATTGTCGTTAACGGATAGATATTCTCTGAGTGTACCCCTTCTATTAGGAAAAGAAGGAAGGAAAGACGGAAGATTAATGCTGACATCCTGTCGACGTGAGGTCATTAGAGACGGAGCATGAAGTCGGCTTGAGGAGGAAATCAGCATTGTCTCTTCCAAGGGAACCACTGCTGAATTTACCTACAGCGATTTATGGAAAGAACAGAAACACGACTCTGGTACGGCTAGACGGGGAACTAAACCCCGATTCTTCAAAATTCCAGTGCTTCACAAATGTGCCATTCCGATCGATCATTCCTGATAGTGCTGTTGTTTCGTTGTATATACCTATCGTTAACCGTCTACAGTGTGTTACAATGATGGCATATCAACATCACATAAAGATGACTGCTTGTACTACTGACGAAAGATTTGTCGTAGCAGTTAGTGTGCGTCTGCCAGTCGACCTTCAGCTGCGTCCTCTCAGCGTGACAAGTTTCATCAACATCGATAAACTCCGTTGAATTGATCGACCTGTTTGCTGAAAATGTGTTCTTCCGCTCCGCAGTAGGCAGATCTCCAGCGTCAGTCTCATTCCTGTCCTGTCACACCGCATACGGAACTTCTTCACACAGTGCACGCACATATGTTCACTAAACGGCTCTTCCTCTGTCAGGAGTTGATGTAACCTATCACAATGTAAGGATATAGATCAACGTCGGAACAGTTTCTTATTAATGCGAGAAAACTCATTTATCTTACAACAGGGTGCTATATAAACGGCTGTATAACAAGTGTATTATCCCGATAGCTGCCTTTCTGGAAAAATTCGTATAACTCGGACTTAATTTTCTATCTCATCTTCAGTGATCCTTAGGGTTCTGCTTTCCAGAGTCTGTATTCATCTTTTAATAACTGAACGCTGGGAAGTGATCCTTTTTACTTTTCTTAACTCTTTATGGCCACTTCAGCATAGCTCCATAATTATAAAACATATTACAACATCAAGTGAATAACAATTAAAAATAATGAATAGTAACAATAAGATGTTTGCGTAAGATGTACATTTCAGTTGGAAATTAACTAGGTATTAATCAGTAGTGATTTGAGAAAACAATAGGGAACGCAAAAAAGTGAGTGTATAACGGGTTTCAATGATCCTTTCCTGACAGAGATTACGTTAATTACATTTCACCTACACAGTCGTTAGTTACTAGCGGAAAAATTCTTCCAAATATTCAAAAATAATAGTGAGATGCTGATGTAAATGCCTGTGCCATCCATCTCTTTACATCGGTTGAAGAAAGATGAACATGCATTTGAGAATACGATGTTATGAAATTCTAGTAATTATAGCACAGGCTTGACAAAAGGAGCAAAATAGGTAAGCACTCCATTCATGATTTAGTACTGATATTCATCAACTCTCAATCAATTTTATCACATTTACGTATAAATAACAGTTGAACAGCTTTAAGGATCGAAAACTCTTACACCTGGTACTGCAAATAGTACTCAGAATAAATGACACTTACGTATATCGCAACACGTCAGTTCTCTCTGTAAACCACAGAAAATTCAGTACCTGTGGTTCGATCAGATGAGTCGAGGTACTCATTCCGAAGTTATTGTCGGATCTAAATATGACCTGTCGCACACGAAACCATAGATCTTGGTTTTCAGGTAGAACACTGTCCATTATGTGCTGTATGTCCGCCCCTGGTAGCTGAGTGGTCAGCGTGACGGAATGTCAAACCTAACGGCCCGGGTTCGATCCCTTTATCACCATCATTTCATCCTCATCGACACGCAAGTCGCCGAAGTGGCGTCAACTCGAAAGACTTGCACCAGGCGAACGGTCTACCCAACGGGAGGCCCTAGCCACACGGCATTTCCATTTCCATGTGGTGTATGTTTCGTGCTTATCCTGTTCAGCTCAACTAATATCATTCGTCGTTAAAGACTACTTGAAACCTACTTCTGTAGCTTCCTATTTGTTTTTCAGAGCGATGAGTTATTCCAGCACAACAATACGTATCCTTAGGAGGTGAATTAGGTTTGGATGTGTGTTGGTAAGCATGTTTGACGATTTTAAGTAATGGTCGATACACTATTAAATCCTTGGTAGTTTCAGTCTGGACATGTGGGACATCTGGTACAGTTGTTCTGTCAAATATATCGTGGTACTGACATTTTTCCGTACAGACATGCATACATACATCCTCTGTGGGTGATACGTGAATAAGAGGGCGTGTCTGCGTAATTTCACTGTGTGGGGATGGAACCCTAATATCGCGTCGGAGCTCCGTTTACCCATCATAGTGCACCAACTCTATGTGGCTTAGATTCAACAGTTAGTTGGAATCCCCTACAGAAGTACTGAGCCACGCTGCTTCTATAGCCGTCCATAATCGCGAGTATGTAGAAGGTGCAGGTTTTTGTGCACGAACTGACCTCTCGATCCCATAAATGTTAGATGGGTGGCCAAACCATTCGCTTGAACTGTCCAGAACGTTCTTCAGACCAGTCGCGAACAATCGTGGCACGGTGACATGGCATATTGTCGTCAATAAATATGCCATCGTTGTATGGGGACATGAAGTCCCTGAATGACTGAAAATGGTATCCAAGTAGCCGAAAATAACCATTTCCAGTCAATGGTCATTTTGGCTGGAGCAGAGGACCCAGCCCATTCCATTTAAGCACAGCGCACACCATTATACAACCACCACCAGTTTGCACAGTGCCTTGGTGTCAACTTGCGTCCATGGCTTCTGGGGAGCTGCGCCACACTCTAACCCTACCATCAGCTCTTACTCGCTGAAATCGGGGCTCATCTGACCAAGCTACGGTTTTTCCAGTCGTCTAGGCTCCAAACGATATGGTCACGATCCCAGCAGAGGTTCAGCAGGCGATGTCGTGCTGCTAACAAAGCGTCGGTCGTCTGAAGCCATAGCCCATTAACACCAAATTTCGCCGAATTGTCCTAACAGATACGTTCGTCGTACGTCCTACATTGATTTTTGCACTAACTGTTGTTTGTCTGTTAGCACAGCAAATTCTTCGCAAACGCCGCTGCTCTCGGCCGTTACGTGAAGGCCGTCGTACACTGCGTTGTCTGTGGTGAGAGGTAATGCCTGAAGTTTGTTATATTCGGCGCACTCTTGACACTGTGGATCTCGGAATATTGAGTTCCCTAACGCTTTCCGAAATGTTATGTCCCGTGTGTCTAGCTCCAGCTACCACTCCGCGTTCAAAGTCTGTTAATTCCCGTCGTGGAGCCATCATCACGTCGGAAACTTGTTCTCTTGAATCACCTACGTACAAGTGACAGCTCAGGAAATTCACTGCGCTTTTATATTCTGTGTCGGCGATACTATCGCCTTCTGTATATTTTCACATCACTATCCCATGTTTTTTTGTCATCCCAGTGTATACTGCCAGACAAAGTGATGGAAAGCGCAAGTTATCTCTTTGCGTTAGTGGTATCAGTATATCGGCCACCCGTGGTAACTCAACGTTGGAAAACGCCTACACCTATACTTACCAGAGGATGTTGATAAATGGCTACCTATACTAATTTCTTTTCCTTATAAACGTAAGTGCTTGATTCTTGCAATCGTATATTCAAGGGCTGCACTGAATACTAAAGTGGTACCAACACGCAATTCGAAATCCAGAACGTCTTGTATAGCAAGTCTTGCCTCTTTCCTTGTTTGTCGCACATAATCCTCTGATAGGGACGCAAAAGAGAAGAAGCGCCACTACAGAAAAAAAGCACAACCGCTCCAGTGTAACAACAAAACGTCGCAGTATGACGTGGAACGGGTTGCACGCACGTGCGCTCACACAGGTCTCGTCGGGTTCAAGGCAGGTAGGAAATCTCCCAGCAGATATTCGCTTTATGGCGGCAGATGCTACGTGCAGACGAGGGCGTCAGAAACGTTTCGCAACTCCTTGCGCGAACCTATCATTTCCCATTAAGCAACGACGACACTAAACGAAGTGCACCTGGTATTACCCATGACGCCATATTCAATTTCGAGTACTGTTTTAGCTTGATACGTGAGTCACTTTAACACCCCAGGTGTTTCCATGAATCCTCCTGCAAATAGGATACGTACGCCATTCACTCTGGTGTGACCGCTATGATTCTCGCACCGTGTACCAGGAAGAAGTAGTACCTTCTTAAAATCTACTGTGAAGGTAGCCCCTTCGAATCATAAAACTATCGGTACTTGATATGTATGACAACTCTAAACTGAAATTAGTATTTTTCTTTATGCTGACGTGCAGACCATTTACACACGTTATCAAACAATCAGTGCGTTCGACCATGTTTGAGTTGCCTCAATCTGATATTCTTGATATGTTTCCCAGACATACGGGCACAATTGGGTGGGACGACAGAGATAGGTAATGCAATGGTTGAGACTCAGGTCCCTTTTTCTGGTGGAGAATTCAGATCCAATTTCGGTCACATGGATTTTGTGTTTCGCAGGTCGCCCAAAGTCAGTGTAGGAATACGACGGGTCGAACAGGATATTTCCGCTTCGTTCACCCTTTCTTGCCGATATGAGCTACTGTTTCCTCTGTAACTATTGAATCACCGAGACACTTTAAACTACAAGCGTTCTTTATTCAGAGGAAGGAATCGTCTCGAGTCTTTCTTAACCTACTCCTCTCACAGAGAAAACATACCTTCCAAATCCCTTATCATTAACTACAGTGTAATGCCCCGAATTCCCAATAAAAAGGTGAATGTGTTAATTTCATCTTATATCGTTTTTAATGCTCAATTGAGCATAAGAATAACGTTATTGGAATGTTTTTCTGTCACATATGTTACCTGAAACTGCAGATACAGTCACTTTCTTTATCAACGGAATTGTTTATTCACATCTCAAGCTCGTTCTAATGAACTGCAATGGTAATGCAGGCTTACGTTTACCTTTATTATACCTGCTATACGTAGTTAGTTCCTGTGGTAAAGACAGCACTCAAGAAAGGCCTGTGAACAAACAGACACTAACAATGCAATTCTTCAGGCTAGTGCTTATTTTTGACTAAACCATCTCAGTGTTCTTCATTTCGAACAAAATAAAATAATATCATTTGATTCATTGCCCTTTGCATCAAAATGACACAACCAACCAAATCACTCTGCAGCGTGCGTTGTACATACCGGGATGACGCTGTGGTTCAGAGTCTGGACTCGAAATCGGATATTGCAAGGTTCAGATTTCCTCCCATCTGCCCTCATTTGAGAGTCTCATTGATTCAATAGATCCTTTCAACTAACCTCTGCGATAGTTAATGCAATAAAGACACTTCAAAATTCCGTCACAATTCTACCTGAGCTGGTAAACAGTTCCTAATAACATCTAACCGTATCCACTCTACCTGCGTTTTTTTAAAAATAGTGTTGGCTTTTGACCTTCACCACCATTGTGTTTCACTAACGAATTTCATACCATTTATTTAAAGGGTATGAACCTAGAAATTTCTGTAACATAAAAAAATTTCTGTGGAACTTACAGATATTTTGATAACCACGTTCACTACTTACAAAGGTCACGACTGTATCACTTTTTATGAAAGTCTAAAACTGTTGTAGGCCTTTAAAGTGTTCAGTGTGGTGTGGACGATAGTGAATGTAGTGCTGTAATTAAACATTGTGTTTTGGAGCGATAGTTGCGCAGACTAAAATAAAAATCAGTTCAAATGCCGAAGCTCATTAAATAAAGCTGTCTCTCTAGCACCCATAGAAATGTTCATAAAGCTACTATGGAAGAGTGCAAAAAGTAACTGCACGGGATGCCTGATATAGCGTGAATCTCAATTTCACTAGCATGTTAGAACCTGAACGGAATCTTTAGATGAGAAATAATGGAAACGAACATAAATTTACACAGTTAAGTTTGTTTGGTGTCGTGAATCATGTATTTTGACCAAACACTTAACATGGCATCTAAGTTTAAGCTTAGGTTTGGGCTTGGATTTTACATCGAACATTCCAAGGAAGTAGCTGCTTTCCTATTTCATATTTATAGGGAAAATCTTGCACAACATTCAGTCCCATTTGGCTGGAAAAGGCCATATTTATTTCTGTTTACAAAAAGGATAAAAGATGGGATGCGCAGACGAATATCTCTCACGTCCAATTGTTGAAGGATGCTAGAGCATATTCTGAACTCCAACACTACTCTGTTCCTGCATGAAAACAGTCTGCCTTCAGAGAACCAGAGTGGTTTCAGGAAATTCGAACGGGAGTGACGTGCAGTTTGCCTTATTCTTATGCGACATCTTGCAAGCAAGAAATGCAGTTGCACGGACAGAGTCCTCTTCCTAGATTTCCGAAAGTCTTTCGAGACTGTACCATAGTAAAACAGATATGATCATATTAAAATTTTGTCCATGGATGGAGCGGCAAAAGTAGAATGAAATCTTCTTGCAGAAGTCGTAAACAGCCAATCAGTTACAAATTGCAATGTTTATTAGAACCCCTTTACCATGATTTTAAAATTTATATAAACGCGTTCTTCAGAAGGAAATATAGACACCTGGATTACGCGTTGTGACAGAGCTACGTTAAAATATAGTCGACAGGTGTTAGTCACATACAGAATTTCAGAATTTCACCTTCAGAATAAATAAAAAGATTCACAACATCCTTGTTGTCACATTGTACTTCCACACCAATGTACAGCTAACACACTAGCCGTAGATTAGTGGGGAAATCCTATACGACAACAACCACGACGTGCTAATTTTAATTTGTGATGGAGGTGAAATTTTATTTTGACTGATATCTTTCGGCTTCATTTTAAAATACGTCTGCCAAATATGTAATCCAGTTGTCTATATTTCCGTCTGAAGAGTTCGTTTTTATAAACGTTGAAACTATGGCAAATTGGTTTTAATAAACCTTCGAATTTGCAAGTGGTTGGCTGTTTACTGTTTCTACAGGAAGACAGATATGATCATATCAGGTACAAATTCGAATCAACTGAAACACACATGTCATTGTAAATGGTGCCCAAACAGTCACATCATTACACAATGTATCCCCTTGTGGCGGTAACGCAGGCGTGTCTTTTGGCATGCAAACGATCACAGAGGTGCCAAATGGCATCCTGCGATAGATTGTCCCAAGCATCTTGTGCCTTTTGTTGCTTCCCTGGAGGAAGAGTAAGGTCCTGTTTCATCATGTCCCATACGTGTTCAGCTGGCGAGAAATCTGGTGATCTTGCTGGCCAGGGCATTTGTTTTATGCCAAAAAGAGCGTTCACCTCTGAGCTCAACCAGCACCGACTCAAAGGAAGGCCTTGGCGCTTGTTCGTGACGTCACGTCAGCTAGGCACGGCGAACGCCAGGTCTGTTGCAGGCATACTCATAATGGTGGTGTCTCTCTCTCTGACACACGAAAATGTGAAACTATTGGTGGTAGTTGACCAACACACATTGTTCTGAGAGATTTCTACAGTCAATTAATTGTGCAATTCATTACATTTCTTAACAATTAGTGTACTCCTGAACTTATATTTCCACCTGTTTTAAGGACTGACATACAAAAACAACTTTATGGTCCAGCAGCAACAGAATTCGTGCTTCTTTACCTTATTTGTAAATCTGAGGAAGTTACGTTTGTACTGGGTTGCTTTTACAAGAAACTGTGAACATATTGGTGCTCTTCTTTAGGTATCTTGTTTGGCTATGGAGTGGGGAGCACTGAATGTTAATTAAATATCTTGCGATTGTACACGTTTGGGGAGGGGGTTGGGGACAGAAGAAGAGGCAAAAGAGAGATACTTGTTTTATCAAATAATTTTTTTTTATCTTACAAGGTTCCTCCTTTCAGTTGCGAGAGGGGAATATTTATCTTTTCTAATGTGCATGTTTAAAAAAGTTTAAGCTCAGCAGTATTTTCGATGTATGAAGCTATTTTATTTCCTGTTTAGAATTCCTTTCGTTGAAAACGACCGTAGTCTAATGACTGGCAACAGTTGGACATTTACACATGTAAATTAGTTCACATTTCCAGTGACTACGGCAAACGAAAATAAATAAAAAATAAATAAAACAAACGAGTTAATTGTAGGGGGGTTGGGGTAAGTTTCGATAATAAAATGGATCAAGTAAATATAGTTACTTGAATCTAAAATTTCCGAAGCTTGCAATGGGGCAAAGTATCTTCTCATATTGATCTACGTTTGTTTCGACAGGATTCAGTGATACAGAACTATGATCTTCATTTGTAGCTTCTCGATAGTAAGAAAATCTTTCATCTAAATAAAACTGCAGGACCCAAAACAATACCAAACATTTTGTCCAAAAATAAGAGCTTTATAGTGATAAGCACGCCCAGGCGTTTCTGCCTGCAACAGACCTGGCGTTCGCCGTGTCTAGCTGGTGTGACGTCACCAACAAGCGTCGAGGCCTTCCTTTGAGTCGGTGTTGGCTCAACCCAGTTACAGTCTGCAGCGTGAGTGCGCAGACAGGCCGTCTGAATGCTATCTGTCGCCGATGGCCGTAACAAATGAATCACTAACACTAAAAACCTTCAGTATGCACGTGTGCACTGGTGCCACTGAACACTTCGCTTGAACTTGTTGCACTTTTTCCGGCAGTGTACGTAAACTGTTTATAATATAGAGTCAACGGTAGTATAAGATTATAAGCTAACGGTCCTGTCCCCTATATGAAAATACCGCAACTGAACAATTATATGGAAACGTAGAAAGACTCGGAAGGGAATGAGACAGGCTTGTAGCCTATCCCCGATGTTATTCAATCTGTCTATTGAGCAAGCAATAAAGGAAACAAAAGAAAAGCTAGGAGTAGGTATTAAAATCCATGGAGAAGAAATAAAAACTTTAAGATTCGCCGATGACATTGTAATTCTGTCAGAGACAGCAAAGGACTTGGAAGAGCAGTTGAACGGAATGGACAGTGTCTTGAAAGGAGGGTATAAGATGAACATCAACAAAAGCAAAACGCGGATAATGGAATGTAGTCGAATTAAGTCGGGTGATGCTGAGGGAATTAGATTAGGAAATGAGACACTTAAAGTAGTAAAGGAGTTTTGCTATTTGGGGAGCAAAATAACTGAAGATGGTCGATGTAGAGAGGATATAAAATGTAGACTGGCAATGGCAAGGAAAGCGTTTCTGAAAAAGAGAAATTTGTTAACATCGAGTATAGATATAAATGTCAGGAAGTCGTTTCTGAAAGTATTTGTATGGAGTGTAGCCATGTATGGAAGTGAAACGTGGACGATAAATAGTTTAGACAAGAAGAGAATAGAAGCTTTCGAAATGTGGTGCTACAGAAGAATGCTGAAGCTCCTCTTCTCCCCAATGGGGAGAAGAGGAGCTTGTGGCACAGTTGACTAAAAGAAGGGATCGATTGGTAGGACATGTTCTGAGACATCGAGGCATCACCAATTTAGTATTGGAAGGCAGCGTGGAGGGTAAAAATCGTAGAGGGAGACGAAGAGATGAATACACTAGGCAGATTCAGTGGGTACTGGGAGATGAAGAATCTTGCACAGGATGGAGTAGCATGGAGAGCTGCATCAAACCAGTCTCAGGACTGAAGACCACAACAACAACATATTCGAATAAATGGAAATGTCGTGTGGCTAGGGCCTCCCGTCGGGTAGACCGTTCGCCTGGTGCAGGTCTTTCGATTTGACGCCACTTCGGCGACCTGCGCGTCGATGGGGATGAAATGATGATGATTAGGACAACACAACACCCAGTCCCTGAGCGGAGAAAATTTCCGACCCAGCCGGGAATCGAACCCGGGCCCTTAGGATTGACAGTCTGTCACGCTGACCACTCAGCTACCGGGGCGGAAGAAAGCTGTACGACCATTATGCCTCCATCATTTTAGCCCTCTCGTAGGAGTCATGAGATACGATGAAAGACAATAGGGCACGAACAGCAACAAATTGATTTTTTTCCTCCATTAATATGTCCATCAATTACGAAAGAAAACTGATAATATTGGTTGTGGGTTGTGTATGTAGATGTATAAAATTATGACAGCTCCATCGATTTTACAGACCGCTTTTGGTGTGACCAGTGTACGACCTAGTCTCTTAGGTTGGCTCGCTTCAGTGTAGTCGTACACCAACGCTCTAAATCACACATATTTAATAACTATCTAGCCCTTAGGTCATTTTAAGGTAGAAGGCAGATTGGCGAAATAATTTCAAAATAGATAAACTGTAGGTATATTACACAGGATTAATTACATTCTCGAAACAGAATAACTGTCATTAAAATTCAATGAATTTTTACTACAACAAATGCACACAATTTTGAATGGCGGCCTTACACAAATGGGCACTCATGTGAAAACAAAATAATTGTTGTAGCTCAGCATAGCAACATAAATGGAACACATGCAAAGTTCCTTTGAAAGCCTATTAATCACGGAATCTTAAACAAACACTCAACGTCTGATAGCACAAATTCTCACTGCTCATTGTGACATACAACTAAAGTTCATTTTCCAGAATAATCAAAGCGATAAGTAGCAAACAAGTGCGCCACACGTGACTCTCAATATTAACTGCAGTTAAATTGTGTAAATTCTCAGCTACCTCAAGTCCCACAAACAAACTTAAAATTCGTACGGGCGCTTAAAACTACCATCTAATACTCCCTGTCCAGCGAAAAATTGAAGTATGAGCTTGCGCTCACCAAAATTATTCTAGGTCCGCTGATGCAATACCGCTAGCAGGAAGTGAAAACCGCCAGTAACGACAGGGTGCCAACAAACGAACACATATTTCCTACAGCTCGCCCTTAAATGCTTTCCATTATGTCACACGCAACTGAAACCATTTAAATATAACAATTATACACATGATGCTAAATATTCCCACAATTATTACAATAATTTTGGACCTCTCATCATAAAAACGGCACAATATTACGTCAGTTATTAACAAATTGTCTAAATATGCTTACATTCAGCTTTAAAATATTAAATATTTAAAAGTAAATAAGTTATACACAACTGCAAGCAGCCACTTTTTTTGAATAATAATGCTTTATTACATGAACCGGTTTTCGAACCTTTTCAGGTTCATCTTCAGATGGTTTCTGGAGGATCCGGGAAGTTACATCATTACTGGTAGTAGCATGACAGTATAGGCGGCTTTTTTCGGATCTGTCCGCCTATACTGTTGCAGTAAGTAAAAACTAAGTTTACATCCATATCGACAGATAAGCTATAGTCATGGCGATACATTAAAGTGTGACCCATCTTTCTGCCATAGAGCCAGCACCCAGCATTATGCTACTACCAGTAATGATGTAACTTCCCGGATTCTCCCGAAACCGTCTGCAGATGAACCTGAAAAGGTTCGAAAACCGGTTCATGTAATAAAGCATTATTATTCAAAAAAAGTGATTGGTTGCAGTTGTGTATAACATTTACTTTCAATATACAGTCACGGTTCTAAAATATCCGTAATGGATAAGCATAATTAAATAGTTACGTTAAAATTGCAGAATACATATTGTATTATTGAAGAAAGTGCATGCTTCTGCTCTCCTGATACAGGTTCTTTCATGGACATGTTTTAAGTTTTATTATTCACGCTCCCATAGCGATTTAATACAAATTTTGTTAATGACATAAAAACGTTAACTGTTAACGGCCATTTACGTAATAAAAATATGAAGTGTTTCTGATACCTAACTGCAGGTAGACATGACCTGGAATGATTAGGTAAAGAAGTACAGAACTCATGCTGCCTCCACACTATGTACAGCAAGTATAGAATTTATGGCTCTGGCATATTTGCATATGTATGTTTTAAATAATCAGCTGCTGTTTCCAATACACATGTTGAATTGGAAGTGCAACCAACTGTGCTCTTTGCTGACATCGTCAGATTTCACTGGTATTTCGTATGAGGTAATCACTCCAGTGGTGTAATTTTATTCATTTCTGTTGTCGAGCACAATATCTAGACACCATACAGACAGTTAACGACCCCTCTGCCAGCTCTGGCACCACAAGCCTATTTCGGGTATTGTTACAATATGTATAGATTCCGGATGTGCATGAAACATCTTTCCATTACGGAAACTCAGAAAATAAGAAAAGGAGTCAAACAATGGACAGAAGGTGGTGAAAGTGGTTCGAAGATTGGAAAAAGTGTTTTGTCAGCTTGAAAGGTGGTGATGAGTATAAATCCTCTTGCTTTTTATTACAGGGTCATTTGAAAGAACTGCTTACTGAAACAGCAGCCAATTTTTGTAAGGTAGTTATCTTCCACAAACTCACAGTTGTGGTACGATGATGAAGGGAAGAGTTTAGTGTTTAACGTCCCGTCGACAAAGTTTGATAAACGTACATCAGTTGTGATTCGAATTTCTTTCATGTACACTTTATTTTACTAAAATTTCCAACTCTCTTCTTGAAACTTTATCACAGTGAGAAGTAATTTTCATTAGGCAAGAATTTCATTACCTCTGTATAGGGTATGTTTGGATGAGGATACACAACCCACTTTTACGATGGTATGAGAAACTGGGGACCCGCTACACCAAATGTATAGGCTCCCAAGGAGAATATCTTAACAAATAAACCGACTGTAACGTAACCATTTGTTGAACTGTTACCTCACTAACGTAACTGTACTATGCTAATTAGACATCTAGCTTGGCATCATGGATTTTGAATCCGGTTTTCTTCATGACTGATAGACTGAAAATGTTATTGGTGCACGTAATAGGGTAAGACCTAAATTTCCTGCTGAGCTTGCAGATTGGCCTTTCTCTGAAGTATCAGTGAACTGCGTGCCTAATAAATGAATGAGATCCTGGCACGTAAAGTAAGCTATCTCGCGAAGATTTTCTAACTCCTGTCAGAAGTTTCTGCGTTGCTTGCTGATAGATACTGGCAAGTGTATGATACTCTGCATAGGATCTTGCTTTGCAGAGATAGCAGAATGTCTTTGTGTGTGTGTGTGTGTGTGTGTGTTTGTGTGATAATTCAACTTTTACTACAAACTCTTTTAATATACCAGCAGGAAATTAATGTCACATCGACTTAGAAGCCTAAATAGATCTTGTATCATTGCGTTCCAAATTTCGGCCTCCAATGAGATTTGACAGTCGGGGGCTTGCAGTTAACAAGTGCAAGGACTCTTCTGGAGTAAATTTTTTACTTCGAGACTTATGACAATGCTTTAAGTCCTCCTGTTAGTCTTGCAGAAATTACGGTCGTTACCGCTTCTAAATACTTCCCTATACAGAGCACCTCTATACCGCACAGAATTTGAAGTGTGGTACCTAACATCCAGCCCTGTGGAACAGCAGTCATAGCTTTCGTACAGAAACGTCGAAAGGTGACTCGGAGCATCTCCTTTTAAGACCAAAAACAGCGTATTCACTGCAGTAGAAAGGTATAGGCCCGTTTTACGTGAAAATTTTAGACAGTCAGAATTCTTTCGTCCTCTATGTTGTTCGTCTGAAAATTTTTCGAAGACGACTGACTCGTAAGTGGTCCACCTGAACGGTACATACAAGAAACAACTCTCTTACAAAGTCACGTGTCCCATAGATCATTTGAATGAATTTTTTAAATCGAAATTGTGTATAACTAGTCAGTTTACAGTATATGTAGTTAACAGTAACGAACATAATATTTTTCAGGCCTATTTACTTAACTATGATCAAAAATTAATTGATCTTTGAAATAGAAAGAGTTGCCCAGAAAGCTGGGTTTAGTTTAGATTTAAAACTTTCTTTGTTACCTTTCAGGCAATTTATCTTATTGACCGAATGATCAAAAAAATTTTTAGATACATATTGAACTCCTGACAGCTTTAACAGTGGGTAATAAAAGGTCGTTTTTCCTTCTCGGGTTGTAGGTATGGAAATCATCATTCTTTAAAATCGTAATGGATGATGGTGACAAATTATTTATTACGAATTTCATTAATGAATATATATTTTTTGAGAGTACAGTTAAAATGCTAAACTTCTTGATGAGATACCTTCAAGATCATGGCAGGTGAACACCGCATGTTATTCTTACTCCTCTCTTTTATGCAATCAAATATTGCATTGCACAAGAAAATCATATCGTAAGACATTGTTAAGTGGAAGTATATAAAATATGTGAGGAAGGTGATTCATTTATTACGAAAACTAGCATCTATGTGAAGAGCAAAAAGAGCTCTTTGAGCTACTCAGTAATACGCTTCTTCCTGTTCAAGTTTCCATCAATACGTAAGCCCAAAAACTTTGAGATTCCTACCATGTTTACTGATTCCTGTTATGGTGCTACATCAGCAGTTGAAATGACTCTCTTTTTGCACAGAAATAAATATAGTATGTTTTCTCAAAATTAAAGGGATAAACACTTTTCAGAAAATCATTTGATAATGCTTTGAAATACATCTTTAAACATTTATTCTCTTGCTTTCTTTCTAATAGGATTTATTATAATTCTATACTGTCAACAAATAATAGCAATTCTGCTTCATGAATGTTAAGTGGAAAGTCATTCACGTATTCGTATATAAAGAACAGGAGTGGAGTAATAATTGTACCATGAGGGACCCCTTCATGCTTTCTTTCCAGTCTGTAAAATTTTATCTCCCTTCAGCATTGTCTGACTTATTCAGTAAATTCCTGCCAACATTGTTTGAATTATTCTGGACAACATTTTGCATTCTCTTTGTTATGTACGATTCTATCAACTTCATTAATTCAGTGAAACTTAAATTTTTGTAAGAGAGTAACATGAAATGCACAGTCAATTGTTACATGGCAGGTTATTCCCAAACTGTCCTATAACCTGTTTTATAATTTAAAATGCAGATCAAAACAGTAAGACAAGTCAAATCTTTAATCCAGTATGCACACTGTAGGCAACAACAACAACTGCCAATGATTGCATTTCTAATTATTTCTATATCTCTTTTCCTCTTGGTGTGATGAGAGAGTCCTGGAATAACATCAGCCTTGGGGCCTTTAATTGTCTATCGAAAGGGAAGATTTACTTAATGGAACATATGTTTGTATTGAAAGCCAGTTCTGGGCAAGTAAAGTGCAAGAGAGGGCAGTCTACAAGCCCAGCCCAGCAGTGGCATGGAGTGAGGATGGTCATCGTGCAAGAAAATGAAAGGAATGCTTTTTCTCAGAGATAAAAATCTGAAATGCAGGAGATGATACGACACTACCTAAATTGCGAGCAGCTTCTAAGTCAACAGAAAGCCGTCTGGAAAATTTGTTCAGATTTTAATAACTGGTCCTTCACTGGTTGGCTCTTAGTAATTATTTTGGTAGTAGTAATGGAGAGTTCCCACATTTGTCTAATGGATGTTTTCACACTGGCCATTAGCTGAAAGCTGGTACACACTTGGGGAGATTTTCTGACATCTGTCCCGCACCACAAGAAAATTATAACCCACTGGTTAACCAAGATAAAATCTGATAAACATGAAATTGTTAAGCTTTTTTGTTAAATTATCATTGGCCGTGACTCACAAGCTCTGTTGCAATTGGCCGTCGAGATTCCAACGCTGGCAGAATCAGCCAGATTTGGTAGAGGAAAGTTATAGAGCACTTCTCCACATGGCATCATAGAACATATCTTGGACTGACGTTATAGAGAACACTTCTCCTGAGGGCATCATAGAAGGTAGTTGCTCCAGGCCGTTGCAGGGAGCTGAGGGGAGAGACATCTCTGTCTTACAGCAGAACACAGAGGCCATACAGAACTTCGAATTATTAGCCATCTTCTCCCCTTGCGCATATTTAGAGTAGTAAGCTTTGGAGATCTTAGCATAGGCTGAGACGAGGCAAGTGCGAAGTCAGATAACTAAAACCAGGGTCTAGTTTTGCTGATCTAATTTTCACAACCAGCTAGTTGCACCGACCATGCACTTAGACGAGAGCGCTGTCGTTCATTCATATCTATCTGAGACCTCTCTGCTCTTAACCTTTTCCAAAATCGTTGATCATATTTGCTACACAGCTTTATATCGTTCGGATTCCCTTGCCCACTTATTAAGCTTCTGTGTTCTTTATTCGGTGGTTTATATCTTTTATCAGTAAACCAGATTGTTTGTTATAGTGACCATTTGTTTCCTTTCATAGTCTGCCCCCCCCCCCCCCCCCCTCCCATGAACCATGGACCTTGCTGTCGGTGGGGAAGCTTGCGTGCCTCAGCGATACAGATAGCCTTACCGTAGGCGCAAACTGAACAGAGGGATATCCGATGAAAGGCCAGACAAACATGTCGTTCCTGAAGAGGGGCAGCAGCCTTTTCAGTGGTTACAGGGAAACAGTCTGGATGATTCACTGATCTGGCCTTGTAACACTAACCAAAACGGCCTTGCTGTGCTGGAACTGCGAATGGCTGAAAGCGAGGGGGAACTAGAGCTGTAATTTTTCCCCAGGACACCCAGATTTATTGTATGGTTAAATGATGATGGCGTCATCTTGGGTAAAATATTCAAGAGGTAAAATAGTCCCCCATTCAGATCTTCGCGAGTACTCAGGAGGACGTCGTTATCAGGAGAAAGAAAACTGGCGTTCTACGGATCTGAGCGTGGAATGTCAGATACCTTAATCGGGGACGTAGATTAGAAAATTTAAAAATGGAAATGGATAGGTTAAAGTTAAATATAGCGGAAATTAGTGAAGTTCGGTGGCAGGAGGAACAAGACTTCTGGTCAGGAGTATTCAGGGGTATAAATACAAAATCAAATAGTGGTAATACAGGAGTAGGTTTAATAATGAGTAAAGAAATAGGAGTGCGAGTAAGCTTCTACGAACAGCATAGTGAACGCATTATTGTAGCCAAGACAGACACGAAGCCCACGCCTACCATAGTAAGATTATACGCCAACTAGCTCCGCAGATGACGCAGATAAAATAAATTATTCATATAGTGAAGGGAGGCGAAAATGTAATAGTCGTGGGGGACTGGAATTAGATAGTAGGAAAAGGAAGAGAAGGAAAAGTAGTAGTTGAATATGGAATGGGGGTAAGGAATGAAAGAGGAAGCCGCCTGGTAGAATTTTGCACAGAGCATAACTTAATCATAGCTAACACTTGGCTCAAGAATCATGAAAGAAGATTGTGTACGTGGAAGAGGCCTGGGGTCACTGCAAGGTTTCAGACAGATTACATAATGGTAAGACAGAGATTTAGGAACCAGGTTTTAAATCGTAAGACATTTCCAGGGGCAGCTATGTACTCTGGCTCCAAGCTATTGGTTATGAACTGTATATTAAAACTAAAGAAACTGCAAAAAGGTGGGGATTTAAGGAGATGTGACCTGGATAAAATGAAAGAGGTTGTAGAGACTTTCAGTGAGAGCATTAGGGAACGATTGACAAAACTGGAGAAAGAAATACAGTAGAAGAAGAGTGAGTAGCTTTGAGAGATGATGGGAGGATAAAGTAGGTAAAAAGACGAGGGCTAGTAGAAATCCTTGGGTAACAGAAGTAATACTGAATTTAATTGATGAAAGGAGAAAATATAAAAATGCAGTAAATGGATTACAAACGTCTCAAAAATGAGATACACGGGAAGTGCGAAATGGCTAAGCAGGGATGGCTAGAGGACAAATGGAAGGATGTAGAGGCGTGTATCACGAGGGTAAGATAGATACTGCCTGCAGGAAAATTAAAGGGACCTTTGGAGAAACGAGAGCCCCTTGTATGAATTTCAAGAGTTCAGATGGAAAACCAGTTCTAAGCAAAGAAGGGAAAGCAGAAAGGTGGAAGGAGTATACAGCGGCGTTTTATACACGGGTGATGCACTTGAGGACAATATTATGGAAATGGGAGAGGACACAGATGAAGATGAAATCGGCGATGTGATACTGCATGAAGAGTTTGACAGAGCTCTGCATACCCTACGTCGAAACAAGGCCCCAGGAGTAGACAGCATTCCATTAGAACTACTGAGAGCCTTGAGAGAACAAGCCTTGACAAAGAAACTTCCTGGCAGAAGTAAAGCTGTGAGGACGGGGCGTGAGTCGTGCTTGGGTAGCTCAGTTGGTGGAGCTCTTGCCCGCGAAAGGCAAAGGTCCCGAGTTCGAGTCTCGGTCCGGAACACAGTTTTAATCTGCCAGGAAGTTTCATATCAGCGCACACTCCGCTGCAGAGTGATAATCTCATTCTGATCTCATTCAAGCCCTGACAAAGCTCTACCATCTTGTAAGTTGTATGAGACAGGCGAAATACCCTTCAAGAAGAACATAATAATTCCAATCCCCAAGAATGCAGATGTTGACAGGTGTGAAAATTAGCGAACTATCAGTTTAATAAGTCGTGGTTGCAAAATACTAACACCAGTTCTTTACAGACGAATGGAAAATCTGGTAGAAGCCGACATCAGGCAAAATCAGTTTCTTATCTTAGACTAAGGAAAGACAAAACTACTTCTATAGCATTTGTATTTGACAGCGTTGACTTAAATACTCTCTTTCAAATTCTGAAGGTGGCAGGGGTTGGAGAAAAGAGAGCCACTAGTTCTAAGCAAAGAACGGAAAGGCTATTTACAATTTGTACAGAAATCAGATGGCATTTATAAGAGTTGAAGGGCATGAAAGGGAAACAGTGGGTGGGGTAGGGAGTGAGAAAAGGTTGTAGCCAATCCCCGATGTTATTCAATCTGTATATTGAGCAAACAGTAAAGGAAACAAAAGAAAAATTCAAGGGCCCCCTATTATGTCAGTGCTGAAGGGCTTCTTCCTTCATTTTCGCTGTAGTTCCGCGAGTGTGACGAATCTGAGAACTTTGGCGCTGTGTTCGCTTCATACCCGTATACTTGTTCACGGGCACTGAAGAATGCCGGAATGTAAGGCTAGTCGTGGCTTATTGATAGCACTGAAGATGAGTGCAAAATCTTGCTACTGCAAAGTAGCATTGGCAAAGCGAAAAGACCGATTACCAGGCTGGACTTAAACGAATCTGTGTTTTGTGAGACTGTGGAGGCTGTAAGGCGAAAGTTAATTGATGCGTAGTACACAATAGCAAATGTTTTCCTTTGAAGGAGGAATGATATCAGGAATAAGTTTCACGCTATAATCCACGCTTCATACGAAAAGCATACAAACCATGTCGAGTCCAAACGAAATGGTTCTTTTCCTGTTTATTCCTCCTCCACCGTGTGTGCTGCGTCAAACGAAAACTGGATACAGAGCGAAGTCATTGATACATCCCTGTGCCAAAAAAGCATGTTATTTCTGCACTCACTTGGTCATGACTGTTTCTATTTGTGGACTAACAGCAAGATGTGGAGCATGTTATTCATTTCTCTAATTTATTTTAATTATTAATCGCCATTTACAGACTGCAATTCATCCTCATATCATATTTCCTGATAGTCTTATTGTAGACTCGGTAGCGCCTCGAAAGGGTGTATATGTCAACGTAGAAGTTATACATTTTCTGAGCAGATATCAAAAATTAAAATAAATTTAAAGCAGTCTTCGAAAAAGATTTATTTTTTTGTAAATATATGTGGAAACAGAACAATATTCACGACAAAATCATGAGTCGTTGTATTGTTATATAACTTGCTTCGTGATTTAGAGATGCCAGACATTTTGCGGCATTTGAAATTGTTCTTTAGAATGGCTACAAAGCCAAAATCATAGCTGCGTGAAATAAATGAATGGTAATTTATAGTTTAATAGAAATTTTTTTCAGGAATATTGCGTATGTAGGGGGAATGCCGCGAGTCCACTGCTATTCTTGCGAACTCACGGGTACACGGGGTCGGCGAGTTCGGAGATAACATCATGGACGCAATGGCGAGTTCAGAGCGAGTGTATAGAGTTAATTTCTGATCTCTAGTAAATACCAGGCTGATCACTACGTTTCGCCTCACATATACGATGGGCGATCGCTTTGAAAAGCGGGGTCACATTTGGCAATGTGTTTACATTAGATGCCGGCAGAAGGAGAATACGCATTGCTACCAGGGCGGAATCTAACAGCACTTTTAAAATGCCTTAGCAAGTGGAGGCTCCAACGCAGTAATAGCCCATATAAGGGTATGGTTGATTGTCCGCGAAACTGAGAAGTATCATTCCAATCCCGACCCGGCACGGTTTCGTAAAGGAAGGAAAATATAAAAAAAAATTAATATTAGGGTTTAACGTCACGTTAACATCGAGGTCATTATAAACGGAACTCAAGCTAGAAATGTTTCAGGAAAGCGAAAGGAAATAAGCCGCGCCATTAAAAGAAATCATACTGGAATTTGCCTGAAGTGATCTAGGAAATTCATGGAAAACCTATATCTGCATGGCTAGACATGTATTTGAACCGTCTTCTTCCCGAATGTGAGTCAATTGTGCTAACCAGTGCGCCACTTCAGGCAGTGAAACGACAAAAAGATCCAAACACCCAGTTTCACGTAGCATATTCTAAATAAACTATATCAGTTTAGGATATGGAGAAAGAATGAACATAATGAATCTTTAAAATGAATACAAACAGTGCCGGCCGCAAGAAACCTTTATTTTTCTGACTATAAGTTTCGGTCAGCGGTGCATGAAATCAGGCGAAATCTCTCGGTAGGCACCCATATTCTAGGAAGACACTATTTTTGAGGCATTTTTAGCCTTCACTGTGCGATCAGACCTGAGAAAGGCGACGTAACGCTGTCTACGGGCGTACAAGAGACACTGCCCAACACATCTGTGCAAAACTCCATCGTCGCGGCCGATCTTTCCTTATTTTCCCAATAGGCCTCGTATTTTAATATGTTCATATTTTATTCTGAGTCTCTGTTGTTCCACTGTGGACGCGGGACAGCGGGTGGTCAAATATTTACAAGGAAAATCGTCAAATAGCCGTACTCTTTTGAGAAGCTATTTTATTTTAACAACCAATTTCAGCGTTTCAACATATACATGAAATTCGTTGGGGTCTGAGGATGGTATATTTAAATGCGGAAACTGCTTATTAAAATAAAATAAAATAACTCATCAAAACGTACGGCTGTTTGGCGATTTTCCTACGAAAAAAAGTCCATTATAAGTTATAAGTCCGTTGTTTTAAATCGACGGAGATCAAATAAATAAGTTCACACTACATTAATCGAAAGTTATGTGATCTCATTTGCTCAGAAAGATCCCTCATTGAACGATCACACAAAATTATATGCACAGCTGTTCGTTGCGCCTGGTTGACAGGTAACACATCATACGATAGTGTGCTGCTGGTAGCGTCATTAGCAGAGTCGAATGTGAGCCACCAGTGGTACATGCCGCTAGGTGGGAGGTTCCAGCGAGTGCCACCAGCGGTACAGACTGGCGTGAACGTATTAAACAGTAAAGAAAGAGAAACTCAGATATATATACCCATTCTGGAGTTTCACTGTCAGTAGAATTGTTTCAGAAACAAGGAAATCTCAAATGCTTCTCGCAGGGAAATGATTGCTCTCTCGGTATGAAGAACTAGTTGAAGACCTTCGACTAAACTCTCAGCACCATCAGTGAACACGTATTCATCAACCTATGAGAGCATATTACATGTGTGCCAAACGAATCAAGAGGAACATAAGAAGTACGTTACCACAAACCAAGAGAGCATTCCTGACCAGAAGAAGTCAGCTAGTATCAAACATTGGCATTGATTTGACGAAGAAATTTCTAATAATGTACGTCTGGGACATAGCATTGTATGCAGATGGATGCTGGACTGTGAAAAAAACGGAAAATTAGAGGACCTAAGCGCTAGAGGCGTTATGCTGTTGAAGGATATTGAAAATTACGTGAACTAATAAGAAATTGGGAGATACTCTGAACTGACGAGGAGCGGAATAATTGGAAGACGTTGACAAAATGAGAGACAGGATGTTAGGACACGTATTAAGACATCAAGGAATAACTTACATGATACTAGAGTGAGCTGTAGAGAGTAAAACCAGTAGGGGAAGACAGAGATTGGAATATGTCCTTCAAATAGCTGAGGACGTTTCATTGTATGGGACTGACTAAATACGATTGGTGTAATGTAAACAGTAATGGCTTCGTAGCCGCGAAACATCATATCAGTTTGCGTGTTTCAGCAACGCATATATGGAAGAATTACGACGGTTGATCCATCGGTCGCACCGACATGCGTTCTGTGAGTGGTATACGCACTATCTGTCATTTTTCTCCTTTTAAAAGCTAAAAATATTATTATTAAAGCTTAGAGCTACAAAAATCACGAAAGGATTGAATTACGGCTAAGTTATAGGTGACATGAATAAGAAACAGATCACTGCTTTTCTGCATATCATAAAATGAACCATCCGGCATATTCCTGCAGTGATTTAGGGAAACAAATATAAACCAAATAAGAGATGGCTTGATGGATATTTAAACTGCTCTGCGTCTGAGTGTGAGAAACTTAACCAATATGCCATACAGTTCTCTGAAAAGAAAAGTTACGTTTTGTTTGCTACCAAAATATATTTCGCATATCAGCTTTATTCTCCTTATCTTGTTAAAGTCCCTCCCAATCACAAATGTCTTCAAAATTTTTTTATGAATATTTGTTTTGGGTGTTGGTAGAAGTCAAAATCCATATTAAATCTCATCTCTAGCTCGTCTTGGCGTATTTAAGCGTTCGGACACAATACTGCTCTTTCTTCTCTTGATTAACCCTAATACTTGGCGTAGTGATAGTATATCGTAATAAATAGGCTTAGAAGAAAAATGAATTCATCATAAACAACATGGTGTTTTTCAGGTGGAAATGATGCAGAAGTAATTAGTCAGCAGCCACCAGAACCTCAGCGAGGAACTGTCGCCGATTTCATTAAGTCGCGGGCTGACGCCGTTTCTCGTAAGTATGTTTTTTATGTGTGAATGAGTTGTATTAAGGAAGCATCTTCTTGAAACTATCCTATAGGTAAATATGCTGTATCTACGAAATCAAACTAGTGAATTCAAAGACAACAGCGTAGATGTCTTACTTTTCGCTAACTTGGTGCTGCCAATGAGCTTCTAGCAAAAACCATAATACTATAAACACATTTTACAAATTGTCAAGTAAGTATTTACCTTTGATGCCCATAATTGCAGCGTTGTTCTAGTATTATATTAATCAGGGAATCAGTGAGAAACTTTCACACTTTTATAATAATAATAACAAGAAGAATAATAATATTTTGAATGAGTGTAGCCGTTGCCGCGAGGGTAGTTGTGGGAATAAAGAGAAAACATCTTTACAGATGAACCGACGATGTGAAATAATGCTTATGAAGTTATGATACATCCCTTTATACACATTCATATGTGTCTAAAAATGTGTTTTGCATTCTGAATGTTTATGCCGGCTTATACAACGGGCAAAGGTAATGGACTACTGCAATGGTCATGGTTATTATTTGTTTTTAATGCTTCATACAAATTAACCAGTTAATAAGTACTTATAAACAAACAAAACAGTATTTTTAATAAAATAGCTTCGTACAATATACACTCCTGGAAATGGAAAAAAGAACACATTGACACGGGTGTGTCAGACCCACCATACTTGCTCCGGACACTGCGAGAGGGCTGTACAAGCAATGATCACACGCACGGCACAGCGGACACACCAGGAACCGCGGTGTTGGCCGTCGAATGGCGCTAGCTGCGCAGCATTTGTGCACCGCCGCCGTGAGTATCAGCCAGTTTGCCGTGGCATACGGAGCTCCATCGCAGTCTTTAACACTGGTAGCATGCCGCGACAGCGTGGACGTGAACCGTATGTGCAGTTGACGGACTTTGAGCGAGGGCGTATAGTGGGCATGCGGGAGGCCGGGTGGACGTACCGCCGAATTGCTCAACACGTGGGGCGTGAAGTCTCCACAGTACATCAATGTTGTCGCCAGTGGTCGGCGGAAGGTGCACGTGCCCGTCGACCTGAGACCGGACCGCAGCGACGCACGGATGCACGCCAAGACCGTAGGATCCTACGCAGTGCCGTAGGGGACCGCACCGCCACTTCCCAGCAAATTAGGGACACTGTTGCTCCTGGGGTATCGGCGAGGACCATTCGCAACCGTCTCCATGAAGCTGGGCTACGGTCCCGCACACCGTTAGGCCGTCTTCCTCTCACGCCCCAACATCGTGCAGCCCGCCTCCAGTGGTGTCGCGACAGGCGTGAATGGAGGGACGAATGGAGACGTGTCGTCTTCAGCGATGAGAGTCGCTTCTGCCTTGGTGCCAATGATGGTCGTATGCGTGTTTGGCGGCGTGCAGGTGAGCGCCACAATCAGGACTGCATACGACCGAGGCACACAGGGCCAACACCCGGCATCATGGTGTGGGGAGCGATCTCCTACACTGGCCGTACACCACTGGTGATCGTCGAGGGGACACTGAATAGTGCACGGTACATCCAAACCGTCATCGAACCCATCGTTCTACCATTCCTAGACCGGCAAGGGAACTTGCTGTTCCAACAGGACAATGCACGTCCGCATGTATCCCGTGCCACCCAACGTGCTCTAGAAGGTGTAAGTCAACTACCCTGGCCAGCAAGATCTCCGGATCTGTCCCCCATTGAGCATGTTAGGGACTGGATGAAGCGTCGTCTCACGCGGTCTGCACGTCCAGCACGAACGCTGGTCCAACTGAGGCGCCAGGTGGAAATGGCATGGCAAGCCGTTCCACAGGACTACATCCAGCATCTCTACGATCGTCTCCATGGGAGAATAGCAGCCTGCATTGCTGCGAAAGGTGGATATACACTGTACTAGTGCCGACATTGTGCATGCTCTGTTGCCTGTGTCTATGTGCCTGTGGTTCTGTCAGTGTGATCATGTGATGTATCTGACCCCAGGAATGTGTCAATAAAGTTTCCCCTTCCTGGGACAATGAATTCACGGTGTTCTTATTTCAATTTCCAGGAGTGTACGTATGAAGGTGGCAGTTAAAAGCCTCTTTTATGTTAGTAGGTTCCAGCGCAAAATCAGTATTCATTGTCAGAAGACGGTTAAAATCCCTTTCTAATGATACCGCATTCAGCCCTGTACGATTAATATGTATTGAGAAAAAGGGGTGTTGATTTGAGAAATAATGTATATATGACAGTTCCGCTTCTTCAACTGCTACAGGCTCCTTAGAGATTTCTGTGACTCGTAGTAGGCATTGCATACTTTGTGTTACCTTTCATGTATGTTTTAAAACTAATTGCACATGGAGCCACTGAGTCTGTGAGGTTATCATGACATTAAATCTAGCGTGCACCATGTACAACTAAATAATCATGTCTCGTAAGCCCTCTTAGTTCCACTCTTCTTGCTCAAAACCGACAGTGCATAGCTGGTCCCAAACAGAATTATAAGAGTGCTGTTGATTTAATGATGCGCAGTACGAAAATATAGAGCATATTTCATGGAATAGTCACATCTGAGAATTCTAAGGCAGATGTCATCTTCGCTTTGGTTTTCCTTCTTGGGGATGACACTGAATGACTCCTCTACGCAGTTGTGACTACCTATACCCCTTTCTCAACGTCATTTACACTCCATTCCACACTCACACCCACCCCGCAGAACTCCTGCTTAACATATACAAGACCATTTCGTCCAGAGTGATATACCTGTCGTAGTCACGGACAGACAGATCAGTATCGAAGCGGACGGAACAGAGGTTAAAAAACTGCTCTCGCGCTTGGTAAGGGTGGAATTTATATAATAGCCTACCTATCGAGTTTTAGATTTTTCGTGTTTACTTTCAATCGCTAACGATGAAATTCGTTTTTTTTTCTTTCGAAACGGCGTGGCAATATCCTTCGCTGTCCTTGTCCAATTCGATATTAAATTCCATCTCTAATGATCCCACTCTCGACTCTGTGATAATTAAAACCTGTTCCTAATACTTTCATCTAGATCAGTACCAAGTTAGCTAGTCCTCAGAAACTCACTGATATTCCTCACCCCGCATTCTTCCTCCAGAACAGGTCGTCCGGCACTGTATGGAGTCACATTCTAATCAAATCTATCGATATCATCCATCCCAACAGCTATACTCATCATCTGACATTCTTGTAAACTGCATAATTACTTCTTTGCCACAGCTGACTCGCCACTCAAAGTGCCACACCCAGAAAACCATGACACATAAATCTCTGTGCCGCAGGAAAACGTTGGGACTGGTGTGAAAATTGCCCCAAACATAGTGCCTCACACAGTGTACATAAGCTCTTTTAAGCACAAGAAACCATGCCACTGCTTTGCAGTGCGTGTTCTCTTATTCCCTCTGTGTACTAACTATCAACCTTAACAAAGGGAACTTCGATACTTTCTTATATCCTAATGATTCGTACTTTGACTTTAGATCACAAAACTGAATAAGTACTATAAAAATTAATGAAAATAAGAATTAAAAAGAAATGCATCAGAATCGTTCCTTGACCAGAATCATTGCAAACTGAAGCCTTCTTAGTAACACGTGACTGTCCTCAAAACATGAACGTCTGTGAAGTTTATTTTGCTAAACCGTGTAAAGCTTTGTGAATCTCACAAAACCTACCAGCGAAATTTTCTCCAACCAATCTAGCAGCTCATCCTCAGTGTTCAGCTAGATTTACGAATTTGCCCTCGACCAACACATCCATACATCCACAAAGAATCTAACAAGCTCATGTATCACCGTGTTAATCATATGTGTATTCTCGCAACATCTATGTTGATCAGGAATTCCTGGGCCCCACCCATCTCCTGTTACAACAGTTCTGTGTTTGTTGACTTTAAAGAAGCCTACAAGTATTTATGGCATGTCAGTCTCCGTCTAAAGCTCCAGACTATGGCACTTAGTATTCATGTCCGTCTTTTTCGATTCCTTTTCCCAGTCCCCATCGTAGGTCAGAATTAAAAGTACCATCGGAACTGTGCCGTCGAAACTCAGGTCCGATAACATATCCAAAACGTCTCCTCCCATCTGTCTTCTCCTGTTCAGTTAGGACATCACATTCCTAATCATCTTCTGCACAATTTACAATAATATTTCCTGCTACACCACACCAGTCCTTCTCTAAATCAAAATTTTGCTAAAATATAGACTATAATTATAGTTGTTCCAGAGACACTGATTAATTTTTTACAACCACCTATCCAACTACTACATTGAGAACGTGGAGTAAAACTCGATTATGAGCTAGTATGCAAACTCCTCTCCACCCCCGCGACCTACTAAGCATTCAACATTAATAGGCTACAGCCAATGAAGCTGGTGATTCTACCTCTCAGATATCATATACTTTTTTCAGACACCTGCCCCTATCGTTCGTATTTCTGCATACCTGAAATTCCATCACTCTTGGCATCATCTTGTGCGCCATGTGGTCAACATAACTTTGAGCACGTTAAATCTTCCTTACCAATACATCAGATTTACTCCCTTCCCACTCATACTGTACATTTAGAAATCTAAGATTTAAACCAGATGTCCCAATTGTACATTTACAAATCTAAGATTTAAACCAGATGTCCCACTTTTTAAATTTCTAATTCTCACCCAACTCTGCTCAGTGGCAACCTGTACCTTACTCACTTCACATTGTATCCCAACACAGCTTCGACAAAGACCATCTTCCTTAATCCGAACTACATCCTGATATTTATACTATAAACTCTTATGTTCCATCTCTCATTTAACCTCTTTCTTTTCCTTCTCCTCCTCCTTTTCTTAAAATATAAAAGGACTGTGTCCCTAACTTTACTATTATTGACCCTTTAACTGCTAGCTACGACCTAACGCACCAGCACACAATAGTCGTGCCTCCAGTATATACACTACTGGCCATTAAAATTGCTACACCACGAAGATAACGTGCTACAGACGCGAAATTTAACCGACAGGAAGAAGATGCTGTGATATGCAAATGATTTAGCTTTTCAGAGCATTCACACAAGGTTGGCGCCGGTGGCGACACCTACAACGTGCTGACATCGGGAAAGTTTCCAGCCGATTTCTCATACACAAACAGCAGCTGACCGGCGTTGCCTGGTGAAACGTTGTTGTGATGCCTCGTGTAAGGAGGAGAAATGCGTACCATCACGTTTTCGACTTTGATGAAGGTCGGATTTTAGCCTATCGCGATTGCGGCTTATCGTATCGTGACATTTCTGCTCGCATTGGGCGAGATCCAATGACTGTTAGCAGAACATGGAATCGGTGGGTTCAGAAGGGTAATACGGAACGCCGTGCTGGATCCCAACGGCCTCGTATCACTAGCGGTCGAGATGACAGGCATCTTATCCGCATAGATGTAACGGATCGCGCAGCCACGTCTCGATCCCTGAGTCAACAGATGGGGACGTTTGCAAGATAACAACCATCTGCACGAACAGTTCGATGACGTTTACAGCAGCATGGACTATCAGCTCGGAGACCATGGCTGCGGTTAGCCTTGACGCTGCACCAAGGACAGGAGCGCCTGCGATGGTGTACTCAGCGACGAACCGAGGTGCACGAATGGCAAAACGTCATTTTTTCGGATGCATCCATGTTCTGTTTACAGCATCATGATGGTCGCATCCGTGTTTGGCGACATCTCGGTGAACGCACATTGGAAGCGTGTATTCGTCATCGCCATACTGGCGTATCACCCGGCGTGATGGCATGGGGTGCCATTGGTTACACGTCTCGGTCACCTCTTGTTCGCATTGACGGCACTTTGAACAGTGGACTTTATATTTCACATATGTTAGGACCCGTTGCTCTACCCTTCATTCGATCCTTGCGAAACCCTACATTTCAGCAGGATAATGCACGACCGCATGTTGCAGGTCCTGTACGGGCGTTTCTGGGTACAGAAAATGTTCGACTGCTACCCTGGCCAGCACATTCTCCAGATCTCTCACCAACTGAAAACGTCTGGTCAATGGTGGCCGAGCAACTGGCTCTTCACAATACGCCAGTCACTCCTCTTGATGAACTGCGGCATCGTGCTGAAGCTGCATGGGCAGCTGTACCTGTACACGCCATCCAAGCTCTGTTTGACTCAATGCCCAGGCGTATCAAGGCCGTTATTACGGCCAGAGGTGGTTGTTCTGGGTACTTATTTCTCAGGATCTATGCACCCAAACTGCGTGAAAATGTAATCACATGTCAGTTCTTGTATAATACAGGGTGATTCAAAAAGAATACCACAACTTTAAAAATGTGTATTTAATGAAAGAAACATAATATAACCTTCTGTTATACATCATTACAAAGAGTATTTAAAAAGGTTTCTTTTCACTCAAAAACAAGTTCAGAGATGTTCAATATGGCCCCCTCCAGACACTCGAGCAATATCAACCCGATACTCCAACTCGTTCCACACTCTCTGTAGCATATCAGGCGTAACAGTTTGGATAGCTGCTGTTATTTCTCGTTTCAAATCATCAATGGTGGCTGGGAGAGGTGGCCGAAACACCATATCCTTAACATACCCCCATAAGAAAAAATCGCAGGGGGTAAGATCTGGGCTTCTTGGAGGCCAGTGATGAAGTGCTCTGTCACTGGCTGCCTGGCGGCCGATCCATCGCCTCGGGTGGTTGACGTTCAGGTTTCATAACTAACCTTTTTCGTAGGACTCTCCATACAGTTGATTGTGGAATTTGCAGCTCTCTGCTAGCTCTGCGAGTCGATTTTCCTGGGCTGCGAACAAATGTTTGCTGGATGCGTGCTACATTTTCATCACTCGTTCTCGGCCGTTCAGAACTTTTCCCTTTGCACAAACACCCATTCTCTGTAAACTGTTTATACCAACGTTTAATACACCACCTATCAGGAGGTTTAACACCATACTTCGTTCGAAATGCACGCTGAACAACTGTCGTCGATTCACTTCTGCCGTACTCAGTAACACGAAAAGCTTTCTGTTGAGCGGTCGCCATCTTAGCATCAACTGACGCTGACGCCTAGTCAACAGCGCCTCAAGCGAACAAATGTGTAACTAAATGAAACTTTATAGCTCCCTTAATTCGCCGACAGATAGTGCTTAGCTCTGCCTTTTGTCGTTGCAGAGTTTTAAATTCCTAAAGTTGTGGTATTCTTTTTGAATCACCCTGTATATTTGTCCAATGAATACCCGTTTATCATTTGCATTTCTTCTTGGTGTAGCAATTTTAATTGCCAATATTGTACATGCAGTGCCATTCAGTTGTCCCAACCCCTGGGTTTTATGTACCCTGCGACGCCGTCAAAAACCGCATTTGAGATTTTCATATTCTCTCGCTCCCTACGTGTAAACTATTAGTTCTACATAAAAAAAATAACAGGGTCTTCTTGCAGGAAATGTAATACAGTTAAATGTTGTAGTGGCGTTTTTTTTTGTTTTGTTGGAGGCCACGGTTTTCGAGTCGTTAAAAAACGCGTTTTAAGGTCACTTTTGTAGATTTTTCTCGAATAATTCGAAAATAACAGCCTCTGGTAGTTGAGGTGTACAATCACCAGCTTCATCAGCTGTAACTTATTAATCACCAGCTTCATCAGCTGTAACTTATTAATGCTGAATGGTTAGTGGGTTGTGGGGGTGGACTAATTCATAATCTAGTTTCAGTCCAAGTGTATCACTGTTTTAGTTAGGTGGTAGCAAAAAATTAAGTAGTGTCTCTAGGACGACCATAATTATAGCCTAGATTTTAGAAAAGTTTGATTTAAAGAAACAGTAGTTGCGACAAGAATTTTTTTCTAATAATTTGCACACAGCGTACGAGAGAATAAGAAGATCTTGGCAGTGGTATCTGAAGGTGTTGCGGGTTGTAGAAGACCCGTGGGCAGGGGCAGCTGAATCACGCTGTATATGAAACGGGAGCTGAGAATACCGGGAGTGCTAACGTTCGATATATCCGTTCCGAGGTTTTCAAAGTAAGCGTAATAACACGTCATTACTTACAGTGCACTGGGCAGTTTAAAGAATTACTAGTAGTTCCTTGATGTGGCTCAGATTCGCAAAAGTGGCGGTTTGTCGACCTCGTGGCTTGCTTAGCATTGTTTCATTGTATTTGAAAATGTGGATATCCATGCTGTGCGACGAATAAAGAGAAGATATTCTCATGGGAAATGGTAGTGAGAATGACTTTTCTCATCCTTCGTCTCAAATTGAGAATACTCTGCCTCCTGTTTCTCATCTTTGAAATCTCTGGGACTGGAAATACTTGCATACCTTCCACTTCCAGAAGTACAACTGACGGAAATAATTAAGATAAAGATCCTGTTCCCGCATTGTGTGCTGAATTACAAGTTTAAGGCTGCATTGGACAAATGCGACGCGCTACTTTCCCCAATGGAATGTGTTGGCAAAACACTAAAATGATACAAATAGCTCTATTTTCACTGCTTAGACATATCTGTGCTAAATTCCCACGTTGTTTACAAGATCATACGGGAAAGAATACTTCAATCTCCGAATTTCTTGTCAGCTTCATTGTGAGATTTTAGAAAGAGACCACCAAGAAATGAAAGCATACGGAGTTCGTCGATTAGACATGGAAAATCCACTGCTGCTTCGAGAAAGGAACTTCCTAAGCGTTACTGAATCGTCAGTAAAACACAAGACGGATAAGAATACGCATCGAATGCAGCGAGAAGGAGAGAGGAAAGGAATCAGTGTGACTGCTATAAATACTGTGAAGGGGAGCTGTGTGTTTGGCCTTGTTTCGAAATACACTGACGCAAAAAAGTCGCAACACCAAAACATTATTAATGTAGGGTATTGAAATTTCTGGAATACATTTGTCTAGGGAACACATTTCCATGATTTATATTGCAAGATCACACGTTAATGCAGGCCCGAAATAAGCCACTGTAAATGTGAACTTCTAATACAGTAATAATCGTTATAACAGTCAGAATGTTGAATGCAAGCGTATAAAAGTTCATGCATTGAGCTGTACAGGTGCCGGATGTCAGTTTGTAGAATGGAGCTCCATGGTGTTGCACCTGGTCGGTCAATACAGGGACGGTTAATGCAGTTTATGGATGACAATGAAGGTGACGCACGATGATGTCCCTTATGCGCTGTATTGGACACTAGTCTCGTACGCTAAGGCAACATGTCGTCACTCCGCGCAGCATATTGGTTTACGACAGTGGTATGCAGGCGAGCGTTATCCTGTTGGAAAACATCCCCTGGAATTCTGTTCTGAATGGCAGCACAATAGGTCGAATCATCAGACTGACGAACAGTTTTGCATCACCGGACCACAATTCCATGTATAGGTTCAGTGCGTCTAGTACGCAGACAGGTTGGTTACAGGTCCCCGATTCTGCTAGTTCTAATCAAGACATGGCCATCACGTGCACGGAGCGTTATTCGCTCTGCGAACATCGAGGAGTGCGGACGCATAGCACTGGCTCTCGCTGGGCGTTGGCTTCCTACGTTCACTGTGTGTTAAGGTGCCTCAGCAATGCCTCTGCGACGTCTAGGTCACCGTCATCGCTGGCGGCGCAGTGTACCTGTGTATCGGAGCTTAAAAGCAATTGATATTGAATTGGCTGGACAATTTAATAAACAGCAATTAATTTGGAGGTCCCAATGTGTTTCGTGGACTGCGTCTGAACTTCACTTGTGATGTGCAAGCAGTGTTTGGAGGCAGTACATGGCTGTCACTGGCTGTTGTTTGGGCCAATCATGCAGATTATGGTGGCTTTGAAGCATTTCCAGATGCCAATATTATTACATGTAAGACTTGGAGTATTGCTGAGACTACATGACTGTTGGCTAAACAGCCTTATGGTACTGTTGTTCCTAGGGTGCCTTTTGTTTTGTCTACCAGAAGAAAGAAGAAGTTGAATGCAGAAATCACAACAGACCATCACCCGACACTCCAATCAGCTCTCTAATGACGCTACTGAAGTAGCAAACGGCGGTGTCTTGGGGTCAGTGGAATACACGCTACAGGGCGTCTGGCTCGGAGCAGGCATTGAAGTAGCAGATTTGTAACATTCGTTGTGTCACTGTGGTGACAACTGTTGCTCAGATTGCTGCTGCAGGTGCAGTAGGACGCACCAGAGCCATACGCCACACACGATGGTCTGCTCTCCCAGTAGTTCCCCGTGGCTGCCCGGAGCCCGGTGTTCTTGCGATCGTATACTCCCGTGACCACCGCTGGCAGAAATCTTGTACAGTGGCTAAATTCTTGCCAAGTGTTTCTTCAGTATCGTAGAAGAAACATCCAGCTTCTCGCGGCACTATCACACGATCTCGTTCAAACTCCATGAAGTGCTGATACCGGCGTCTTTGTCGCCATAAAGGCGTTCTTGACTAACATCAACTCATCACGGCCGATCTCTGAGGTAACTAACGCTCACGACCGCTACACCGTGTATTCAAAGCAAACCAAATTTGCAGCCTCCTACTGGCGCTTCTAGTGCCACCTTTAATTCACTGGCGCGAAATTTGAATAGACGCCATCTTTGAGATGTAAAATACACACGCGCCAACTTTCGCCTGTGTCGCACAACTCCTTGGTGCAGCGATTTTTTCCCGCGGTGTATATCACACAATAATAAAATTTCCGATTTGTGCTTCTTTGTAATGTTATCTAGTGTCAGAAAGTTCCAAAATGAAGAATATTCAAACTACACTTTATTTTAAAAACAGACAGGTGAGAATGAATTCCGAGGAGCCTGTGATCATAACTCAGCGCAGCAGACACCGGAGTACTCAGAACGTATCGTACCCACAACTGCCGGGAGTGCGGCACGGAGCGGCTCAAAGGCGCACCAATTTGCGGAGTGAAGCACGCTGTGACAACGCACTCATTTCTGAAAGGGTTAAGCCATCCCTAAAAAACTTGTCTTCATTCACTCACCTTCAATCGCAGGAAGCTCATAAGCGTAATAATTTACCTCGGGTAACATATGTTCTCAGCATGTCGAACATTCCTTCCTTTAATAGCTCCATGCACCTACCATACTTACCAAATACCAATACACTTTGCAGGTTTTGCAATAGGTTTTTTCTTCCAACATCAACACTACCCACCATCCAAGAATATTTCAAACCGTTAAATCTCTTTCCAATAATCTTACACTACTGGCCATTAAAATTGCTACACCAAGAAGAAATGCAGATGATAAACGGGTATTCATTGGACAAATATATTATACAAGAACTGACATGTGATTACATTTTCACGCAATTTGGGAGCATACATCCTGAGAAATCAGTACCCAGAACAACCACCTCTTGCCGTAATAACGGCCTTCATACGCCTGGGCATGGGTCAAACAGAGCTTGGATGGCGTGTACAGGTAGGTACAGCTGCCCATGCAGCTTCAACACGATACCACAGTTCATCAAGAGTAGTGACTGGCGTATTGTGACGAGCCAGTTGCTCGGCCACCATTGACCAGATGTTTTCAATTGGTGAGGGATCTGGAGAATGTGCTGGCCACCGCAGCAGTCGAACATTATCTGTATCCAGAAAGGCCCGTACAGGACCTGCAACATGCGGTCGTGCATTATCCTGCTGAAATGTAGGGATTCGCAGGGATCGAATGAAGGGTAGAGCCACGAGTCGTAACACATCTGAAATGTAACGTCCACTGTTCAAAGTGCCGTCAATGCGAGCAAGAGGTGACCGAGACGTGTAATCAATGGAACCCCATACCATCACGCCGGGTGATACGCCAGTATGGCGATGACGAATACACGCTTCCAATGTGCGTTTGCCGCGATGTCGCCAAACACGTATGCGACCATCATGATGCTGTAAACAGAACCTGGATTCATCCGAAAAAATGACGTTTTGGCATTCGTGCACCCAGGTTCGTTGTCGAGTACACCATCGCAGGCGCTCCTGTCTGTGATGGAGCGTCAAGGGTAACCGGAGCCACGGTCTCCGAGCTGATAGTCCATGCTGCTGCAAACGTCGTCGAACTGTTCGTACATATGGTTGTTGTCTTGCAAACGTCTCCATCTGTTGACTCAAGGATGGAGACGTGGCTGCACGATCCATTACAGCCATGCGGGTAAGATGCCTGTCATACGAGGCTGTTGGAATCCAGCACGGCGTTGCGTATTACCCTCCTGAACCCACCGATTTCATATTCTGCTAACAGTCATTGGATCTCGACCAACGCGAGCAACAATGTCGCGATACGATAAACTGCAATCGCGATAGGCTACAATCAGACCTTTATCAAAGCCGCAAACGGGATGGTACGCATTTCTCCTCCTTACACAAGGCATCACAACAACGTTTCACCAGGCAACGCCGGTCAACTGCTGTTTGTGTATGAGAAATCGGTTGGAAACTTTCCTCATGTCAGCACGTTGTAGGTGTCACCACCGGCGCCAACCTTGTGTGAATGCTCTGAAAAGCTAATGATTTGTATATCACAGCATCTTCTTCCTGTCGGTTAAATATCGCGTCTGTAGAACGTCATGTTCGTGGTGTATAAATTTTAATGGCCAGTAGTATATTTTAAAACTTGTATCGCCATTTTTCAAAATTCTTTGTCTTGCTAAAGAGCAGTCTATTTAAGACCCATTAGATTTCTGGCGTGCAGTAGCGCAAATTCCATTTATTCAACTGCTATTTTGATAATGTGTTCAATGCTGGATGTATTCTAACAAATTTCTTTCCCTTTCCTTCCAGCTACCAACAACCAAGAAGATACTGAAGCACAACCTGATCCTAGAAAGAGGAAGAAACGGACAGTTTGCCTCAAGTGTCTGTTGGGGAAGAAACTTGGTGGCTTCGGCGGAGGAGGTGGCGGTTGCGGTGGTGGCGGCTGCGGAGGCGGCGGGGGCGGTTTTGCCCCGGTCCCTGTGGCCGTACCTGTTCCCGTCTATTCTGGGGGTGGCGGCGGCGGCTGCGGCCATCCAGGCTGCGGCGGCGGAGGCGGATATGTGCCCAGCGGAGGCGGCGGCTGTGGATACGGCGGCTGCGGGGGCGGTGGCGGCAATTACAAGCAGATCACCCAGCCAGTGGAAGTGAAGGTCCCTGTCAAAATCACTGTGGTGCCAAGCGGCGGCGGCGGCGGCGGTGGCTGCCCGACGGGAGGCTGTTATCAGCCGCCTCCTCCCCCTCCGCCCCCTCGTTACCCACCCAGCGGGGGCGGATGTCCGACGGGAGGCTGCTTCCAGCCTGCGCCGCCGCCAGTGCACTACCCGCCCTCTGGCTGCGGAGGTGGCGGCTGCAACCCGCAGCCCCAGGTCTGTTCCACCTGTGGAGGCGGCGGGGGCGGAGGAAGCCAATCGTACAGCCAGGCCTCCAGCCAAGCGTCCAGCTCCAGCTACAGCTCCGGCTGGTAAGTCGTCCATCTGTTACTGGCTTTTATCCACAGACCCTTCCCACTTACATCTATATTTACTGTTTCCCACAAGAAATAAGTGGTAGTTTCGTTACAGTCTTATAGAGCATAAGAAAATATAAGTTCAGAGCAAGCTAAGGGAAGTAGAATTGAGAATAATTTTCCAGACAACCATAGTTCTAAACTGCACCGACTTACAGTTACGGACGTAAAGCTACGGACAATCAAGGACGAGCGCGTGGAGGTCCGTGAAAGTGGACTAACACGCCCCAGCTAGCACCTGATATGCTAAAGAGTGCAGTAACTAACTAAATAAGCTGAATACAACGGTTCCTGCTTAACACTCAACTCTACGCAAACCTGCGGTTGCTTACGCCAGGGGATAATATTCTGCAATGTTTGCTGGGTACAGCTTAACTGTTACACCAACTACGCTGAAAATACGGTAATGTACAACATCCACAGCATACCACAGCAGCAGTTTAATCGGACAAACCCGTTGTCTTAGCGGACAAACTTCCGTTTGCTCATTGTTGATTAGTTATTGTTTTATCGCAGAACACTTGAAAGTTGCAAGTGGTCTATCAAAAAAGAGACTGCCAACAGTCCTCTTCTGGAGTGTTGCTGCCGGATATGGGATCCTTGCCAGATGGGACTGACAGGCGACATACAAAAAGTTCAACGAACGGTACCTCGTTTTGTATTATTGCCTAATAGGGGAGAGGGTACCAAGAACATGATATAAAAGTTAGGCTGGCATTCGCTTAATGAAGGCGTTTTTCGTTGCAGCGAGAGCTTTTCACGAAATTTCAATCATCAGCTTTCTCTTCCTAATACGAAAATATTTTGTCGATGTCTACATATATTGGTAAAAACGATAATTGTGATAGAATAAGAGAATCAGAGCCCGCACGTAAAGATTTATATGTTCGTTTTTCCCTCGTGCCATTGGAGAGTGAAACGGTAGCGATATTGCTTCAAGGCGGTTCGATAAACCCTCTGACAAGCACTTAAGTGTGAGGTGCAGAGCAATCATGGAGGTGTAGATGAAGTTGTAGATATGGCCGTAGTTCCACAAAGGTGCGTTACAGTTGTTTGCAGCATTTTACTCGATTCGACATGCCGTCTGGTTTCCAGGTGTTATTATTTTCTCCACCCTGTGGACGAGACATTTACACCTAAGGCGCTTGATATACAAGCCACATACCACAATAATAAAAACTGTATTTCATGTCCGGTGAGCCACATGAATTCATTTTCTTCACAGGTGACAGTAATGGGAGTGGAACAATAAAGACAATCTCCTGCCAAGGAGGACATAAGGCTGCGTTGCACATTGTCTGTTGAATTTCTAAGAAGCAGACTGAAAAGTGATAGAAAATTTCCGGCCAGGAATACAAGTGCAAGTTGAACACTTACCAATACCAGATTTCTTGGATGATGGTGTCATTCCGACCGAAAGTAAAGAACGTTATTAGGACGAAATGTTGAATTCAGTCTCTGGAACTTTCATTCCCTACTCAACAGGGCAGGGCAGTCTATTGTAGTATTCTCGCTTCCTTTAAGTGAATACTAGTGAGCTCGAAATGAGGTAAAGGGAGATGTGTACGGAATAGTTACTATTGAGTTATCAGTTCTAGGAATTTGCTTTCTTCTTCTCACAGAGTCTGTAATTGTAAGTTGAAAAACCCTATAAAAATAGTAGAAATAAGAAGAGTTTGCTAAGAAGAAGGTTTACAAACAGTGATAGCTCGGTAGAATGACAGAAGAATTTTTCAATCAGGAAAGCAGAACCATGCAAGAACAGAGCAGCAATGATGAGATCAAACATAGGATTTTTTTTAACAAACACTGACATTTAAAGTCTGCTGTTACCAATCATAATTTAGAAAAAGTCTCCGAATTAGTACGTATGGAGCACTTCATTGTGTTGAAATAAGGACTTTTCGGGGAATGGAAAAGGGGAAAGTGAAGGTATGCTCTCTACTAGAAAGATCAGGAGGGAACAGCACATTTATGGACATAGAACGTATTATGTACAGATATTGTGAATGTAATAGAAGACACAGCATGAGAACTGATAGGTTAATAAATCTGAAGAACTTAAGTGGCGATTATCTTCGTGTCATGCTGTAGATATATGCAACAGAACGAAGTCATGAAATGAGCTAATGAGAAAGGAAAGATTTCGTACTGCAAGGCTGTCGATGTGTTAGACGAAGAGTTTCGAGAAGCTTTTAGGGATGGAATGTGGTACTTGTAAGAATGTTGGATATGAGTACCACAATTTATACCCTGAATTTATGCCTGACCTGTTAATCTTTTACATGATTAGTTAGTTTATGGACGAATCTACTTTCATCAGACTGAATATAAGGACGCCAATCCTACATTAATTTCTATGTCTTTCTTACAGGGTGACAATTATTGAACTATATGAAATAAAATCGTCGTAACTTCTGAACGACTTGCGTTAGGACGCTAAAACTTCACAGTTGGCCGCGGAGCATGATGGGAATTAGTATGAGCATGCATGGTTTGGTTCAGCGACGAAGCCCACAATCATTTGGATGGGTTCGTCAATAAGTAAAATTGGAGCATTTTGGGGACTGAGAATGCGCTTTTCGCGATCGAGAAGTTTCTTCGGCTTCAACAGGTGAATGTGTCGTGTGCAATCTCCAGTCACGGAACAATCGGAGCGATATTGCTTGATGGCGCGGTGGCTACCGAACGGTACGTGAAGGTTTTGGAAGACGATTTCATCCCCATTATTCAAAGTGACCCTGATTTCGACAAGATGTGGCTCACGCAGGATGGAGCTCGACCCCATCGAAGCAGGAGAGCGTTTGATGTCCTGGAGGAGTACCTTGGGGGTCGCGTTTTGGCTCTGGGGTAGCCAGAGGCTACTGGTATGGGCTCCTCTGTCCGCCATGTTCTCCGGATCTGAGTAGAAGGTGTACAGCAGTAACCCCAAAACCACAGCTGAGCTGAAAACAGCCATTCAGGAGATCATCGACAGTATCGATGTTCCAAGACTTCGGCGGGCCGTGCAGAATTTCGGTATTCGCCTGCGCCACATCATCACCAATGATGGCAGGCATATCGAACATGTCATAAGCTAGAACCGAATATCTGTAGTGACGTTTACATGTTGAATAAAATGTGTGGACGCCGTAGTTTGTAACTGTTTTACATTTTTTTTTCATATAGTTCAATAATAGTCACCCTGTATGTAGGTACATGCATACAGAAAATTGTCTCAGATGGTTCACTCCGATCTCCAAGTGATGATTCTCATTCGAAAACGAAGTAAATGCCAACCACTGTCTACGTCATCATACCTTCTTGCCCTTCCTCTTAACAGCAGTAGTCTGCTCAAAGCTGTAACCGCAGCAATTCCTGCCGGTCGGTATAAAAAACGTCAACTGCCACCAATTAAACTAAACGTGTCATTAGCGATCGTCTTTCGTAACCTGTTGCTTCATCAGCCTCTTTGCGCCAGCATCCTTCTTGACTTTTTTCCTGAAATCCATTTACTACTGTTGATCTTCACGGCTCGTCGCGTGTAGCCGAGTACGACTGCTTCGTAACTTACACATCCGTGTACTGCCAGATTAACTTTCTGAAAATGAAACTCTTGCACGTCTCCGCTTTTTAGAACTTGTTGGGTTACCGTCAGTTTCGAATTAAGTAGTTAGATTTTTAAACCCCACCCTTTCCGAAAACCGTATCCTAGACAATATTCTCTCGAAACATATCGTGACAAACACATACTTGCATTCTGAGCTTCTGTACCGTTAATGCAGAACACTTATTGAAAGTCACCTTGCTTCAGTGACGTTGCAAACTGCGTAAAAAAATATTGTAGCTATAAATTTATTTCTAAATAAACTAACAGAACAATTACATGATGAGTGATTCCTTTACGAGTAGTTCCAAAAACTCGTATAACTGTAGGAAACGTAGGAACAGGTATCTAGCGTACCATAATTTTTGACCTAAACACATCTCTCACAAGCTGAGTTCCTAACAGCGGGACGTTATTATCAAGGAACTGTGGGCACTTTCGTAGAGATCTGGAACTCTTTGTCTTCTGAGGCAAGGCATTATTCTGCTGGAATCAGGAGCAGTTTCAAGCAACGGTCGGCATTCCGTCGCGAGAGTTTACAGAAGAGTGTATATATATATATATATATATATATATATATATATATATATATATATATATATACAGGGTGAGTCACCTAACGTTACCGCTGGATATATTTCGTAAACCACATCAAATACTGACCAATCGAGTCCACAGACCGAACGTGAGGAGAGAGGCTAGTGTAATTGGTTAATACAAACCATAAAAAAATTCAGCGAAGTATGTATTTTAACACAAACCTACGTTTTTTTTTAAATGGAACCCCGTTAGTTTTGTTAGCACATCTGAACATATAAACAAATACGGAATCAGTGCCGTTTGTTGCATTGTAAAATGTTGATTACATCCGGAGATATTGTAACCTAAAGTTGACGCTTGAGTACCACTCCTCCGCTGTTCGATCGTGTGTATCGGAGAGCACCGAATTACGTAGGCATCCAAAGGGAACGGTGATGGACCTTAGCTACAGAAGAGACTGGAACAGCACATTACGTCCACATGCTAACACCTTTTTATTGGTCTTTTTCACTGACGGTGGTGGTGGTGGTGGTTAGTGTTTAACGTCCCGTCGACAACGAGGTCATTAGAGACGGAGCTCAAGCTCGGGTTAGGGAAGGATTGGGAAGGAAATCGGCCGTGCCCTTTCAAAGGAACCATCCCGGCATTTGCCTGAAACGATTTAGGGAAATCACGGAAAACCTAAATCAGGATGGCTGGAGACAGGATTGAACCGTCGTCCTCCCGAATGCGAGTCCAGTGTGCTAACCACTGCGCCACCTCGCTCGGTTCTACTGACGCACATGTACATTACCATGCGGCTTTTCGCGGATGATGCTGTAGTATACAGAGAAGTTGCTGCATTAGAAAATTGTAGCGAAATACAGGAAGATCTGCAGCGGATAGGCACTTGGTGCAGGGAGTGGCAACTGACCCTTAACATAGACAAATGTAATGTATTGCGAATACATAGAAAGAAGGATCCTTTATTGTATGATTATATGATAGCGGAACAAACACTGGTAGCAGTTACTTCTGTAAAATATCTGGGAGTATGCGTACGGAACGATTTGAAGTGGAATGATCATATAAAACTAATTGTTGGTAAGGCGGGTACCAGGTTGAGATTCATTGGGAGAGTGCTTAGAAAATGTAGTCCATCAACAAAGGAGGTGGCTTACAAAACACTCGTTCGACCTATACTTGAGTATTGCTCATCAGTGTGGGATCCGTACCAGGTCGGGTTGACGGAGGAGATAGAGAAGATCCAAAGAAGAGCGGCGCGTTTCGTCACTGGGTTATTTGGTAACCGTGATAGCGTTACGAAGATGTTTAATAAACTCAAGTGGCAGACTCTGCAAGAGAGGCGCTCTGCATCGCGGTGTAGCTTGCTCGCCAGGTTTCGAGAGGGTGCGTTTCTGGATGAGGTATCGAATATATTGCTTCCCCCTACTTATACTTCCCGAGGAGATCACGAATGTAAAATTAGAGAGATTAGAGCGCGCACGGAGGCTTTCAGACAGTCGTTCTTCCCGCGAACCATACGCGACTGGAACAGGAAAGGGAGGTAATGACAGTGGCACGTAAAGTGCCCTCCGCCACACACCGTTGGGTGGCTTGCGGAGTATCAATGTAGATGTAGATGTACCATGAGGGGTGAGGTACACGTACACACGTGGTTTCCGTTTTCAATTACGGAGTGGAATAGAGTGTGTCCCGACATGTCAGGCCAATAGATGTTCAATGTGGTGGCCATCATTTGCTGCACACAATTGCAATCTCTGGCGTAATGAATGTCGTACCCGCCGCAGTACATCTGCTGTAATGTCGCCGCAGGCTGCCACAATACGTTGTTTAATATCCTCTGGGGTTGTAGGCACATCACGGTACACATTCTCCTTTAACGTACCCCACAGAAAGAAGTCCAGAGGTGTAAGATCAGGAGAACGGGCTGGCCAATTTATGCGCCCTCCACGTCCTATGAAACGCCCGTCGAACATCCTGTCAAGGGTCAGCTTAGTGTTAATTGCGGAATGTGCAGGTGCACCATCATGCTGATACCACATGATACCACATACGTCGACGCGTTTCCAGTGGGACATTTTCGAGCAACGTTGGCAGATCATTCTGTAGAAACGCGATGTATGTTGCAGCTGTTTGGGCCCCTGCAATGAAGTGAGGACCAATGAGGTGGTCGCCAATGATTCCGCACCATACATTTACAGTCCACGGTCGCTGTCGCTCTACCTGTCTGAGCCAGCGAGGATTGTCCACGGACCAGTAATGCATGTACCGTAGATTCACTGCCCCGTGGTTTGTGAAACCCGCTTCATCGGTAAACAGGTAGAACTGCAACACATTCTCTGTTAATGCCCATTGACAGAATTGCACTCGATGATTAAAGTCATCACCATGTAATTGCTGATGTAGCGACACATGAAACGGGTGAAAACGGTGACGATGCAGTATGCGCATGACACTGCTCGCCGACCGTGGCCCGTGTTTGTTACAACACGCAACTGAACGTCGGAGGTTTCAAGCGTCAACATTAGGTTACAATATCTCCGGATGTAATTAACATTTTACAATGCAACAAACGCCACTGATTACGTATTTGTTTATATGTTCAGATGTGCTAACAAAACTAACGGGGTTCCATTTAAAAAAACGTAGGTTTGTGTTAAAAAACATACTTGTGTACATTTTTGTATGGTTTGTATTAAACAATTACACTAGCCCCTCTCCTTACGTTCGGTCTGTGGAATCGGTTCGTCAGTATTTGATGTGGTTTACGAAATATATCCAGCGGTAACGTTAGGTGACTCACCCTGTATATATAAATTTGTTCTCTCTCACTTGCATGACATAAATGCTTGCTAAATTTGTAAAGTAAATTGAAGGAAATCGCCTCGACTGACACCATTAATAACAATATATTTATGAATATTTTATTATATTTACACACTGTTACAGCCAACGTATCCCACCATAATACATACGGTTGCTAACAAGACAAAGCTACACTTGGAAATGAGAATTATTATTAATTGTAGTTTACCAACGAAATACAAACATCTTTTCATGCTGTAAAGTGCACATGATTGATTAATGTTGTCATAGCATTGTTATTAATATAGATAAAAAATGTCAACACACAATCCAAAATGTGTTGTGGTCTTTTGATGCACCTCTCGACGCTAATCTGTTCTGTACAAGACAGTACATATCTACATAACTACTGCAACCTTCATACATTTGAACCTGACTACTGTTTCTAAGCCTTGGTCTCCCTCCACAATTCCTCCCACATTCCTGCTTGTAATAAAACGTGACGAAAATGTTTTCGTAAAGTTTGGGATATTTATAATTGCTAAATACAAGAAAAGCAGTGTTCAACATACCACGTCTTATTACGGATATTCTTCACAAAAAAAAACAAAAAAACAAAAATAAACATATCTTGTGTAATCCAGGGTGCTGCTTCTTGATGCTGACATAGGTTCGTTTTGATGTTGCTACAGCGCCACATGGGATATATGCAATGGATTCAATAAGTTTCAGTACTTCATGTTCACCATACATTTTATTTCGCACACTAGATGTCCGGTGGCGAACTTACAAAGTCTGGCTGCATGCTGTTGATACAAAATCCGCTCGAAGACTGACTTAAAGACTGGCTTAAGAGTGACCTAAAACTGACTTATGGCGGCGTACAAATATCCTCTATGTATATGATTTCAAACAACTACTGTCATTTTTACATATTCAATTTTTTCATATTAACAATTAAAGTTTTTACATACGTCTTCCCAAACTACGTAGAAAATTACATGGAATAACAGTGAATAATTTCATACAAAGACAGGAGAGGATCTGTTTCTATTAAGGCTATAAATTACATGTTTTATCATTGCAACAAAATATATCGTTAATTTGCATATATTATTTTACTGCCTTAAAGTAATATTATTATTTTCAGGTGAATAGAGCGATTAGTTTTATTGAATGAAAAGCCTAGATTCAACTAATTAAATTTTTCGATAAGCAAAATTTTACATTTCTATATGGTCGTAATTACAGTTCTCTTCACTAACACCAATGAGAACATAAACATGTTTGGTTCTGACTGAAAAATCGTCGTACCATATTTCTATTAGGAGAATAAACAATTTCTGACATAAAAAATCATAAAAATAGCTCTCTCTCGATGACATGAAGTATCGCAACTTTAATCGTTAATTACTCCATAATTACAATAGCAACTTTATTCCTACTATGTGCCTGTAGTTCTTATTGTGTGTAAATTACGATGGTACATCAGTATTTAATCCAATATGTTCCCTTCATGCTAAATACTGGTGACGCCCAATGTAAACAACGTCAAAACAACAGTTTGAATTAGTGTAAATTACTAAGCTGCTGCACGAAGAATCTTCAGTGTATCTCAGTATTCGAATCCAGATAACCAGAAAAGTGTCTACTTCATTCCATATATTGGTGAGACACAAGGTAGACAAAGTCAAAGCAACAGTATAAATTGATATAACTTACTAATACTACATACATGCCCTCTTCGGGAGAGTGGAGATGAGACTGGAATAGGATACAGAATTCCAAAAGGGGTTGGTATTACATGCTCTTACTTCCACTACCAAACTGACGATCTCGATACCTCAGTATGTATCCTGTCAATCGATTCTTCATTTTAATCAGTCTGTGCCACATATTTCATTTTTCCTCAACTCGATTCAATGCCTCTCATTAGTTACTTGATCTACCCATCTACTTTTCTTCTCTAGCAACACTATTCAGACTCAAGACTCTTCCAGTGTCAACTTCTTATCGTCCTTTTATCACTACCATACGAGCGTACACTCCATACAAGTACCTTCAAAAAACACTTTCTAACGTTTACGTTTGCATTCGGTGTTAACAAATTTCTCTATACCGGAATCGAATTTCTTGCTGTTGCTACTCTGTACTTCGACAACATCTACATCTACATACATACTCGGCAATCCACCATACGGTGCTTGGCGGAGGGTACCTCGTACCACAACTAGCATCTTCTCCCCCTGTTCCACTCCCAAACAGAACGAGGGAAAAATGACTGCCTATATACCTCTGTACGAGTCCTAATCTCTCTTATCTTATCTTTGTGGTCTTTCCGCGAAATGTAAGTTGGCCGCAGTAAAATTGTACTGCAATCAGCCTCAAATGCTGGTTCTCTAAATTTCCTCAGTAGCGATTCACGAAAAGAACGCCTCCTTTCCTCCAGAGACTCCCACCCGAGTTCCTGAAGCTTTTCCGTAACACTCGCGTGATGATCAAATCTCCCAGTAACAAATCTAGCAGCCCGCCTCTGAATTGCTTCTATGTCCCCCCTCAATCCGACCTGATAGGGATCCCAAACGCTGGAGCAGTACTCAAGAATAGGTCGTATTAGTGTTTTATAAGCGGTCTCCTTTACAGATAAACCACATCTTCCCCAAATTCTAGCAATGAACCGAAGGCGACTATCTGCCTTCCCCACAACTGCCATTACGTGCTTGTCCCACTTCATATCGCTCTGCAATGTTATGCCCAAATATTTAATCGACGTGACTGTGTCAAGCGCTACACTACTAATGGGATTCTTTTTCCTATTCATCTGCATTAATGTACATTTATCTATATTTAGAGTAGCTGCCACTCTTTACACCAGTTACAAATCCTGTCCAAGTCACCTTGTATCCTCGACAGTCACTCAACGATGACACCTTCCCGTACACCACAGCATCATCAGCAAACAGCCGCACATTGCTATCCACCCTATCCAAAAGATCATTTATGTAGATAGAAAACAACAGCGGACCTACCACATTTCCCTGGGGCACTGCAGATGATACCCTCACCTCCGATGAACACTCACCATCGAGGACAACGTACTGGGTTCTATTACTTAAGAAGTCTTCGAGCCACTCACATACTTGGGAACCAATCCCATATGCTCGTACTTTAGTTAGGAGTCTGCAGTGAGGCACCGAGTCAAACGCTTTCTGGAAGTCAAGGAATATGGCATCCGTCTTGTACCCTTCATCCATGGCTCGCAAGATATCATGTGAAAAAAGGGCGAGTTGCGTTTCGCAGGAGCGATGCTTTCTAAAGCCGTACTGATGCATGGACAGCAACTTCTCTGTCTCAATGAAATTCATTATATTCGAACTGAGAATATGTTCGAGAATCCTACAACAAACCGATGTTAAGGATATTGGTCTGTAATTTTGAGGATCCGTCCTTCTGCCCTTCTTATATACAGGCGTCACCTGCGCTTTTTTCCAGTCGCTCGGGACTTTACGTTGGGCAAGAGACTCGCGATAAATGCAAGCTAAGTAAGGAGCCAATGCAGTAGAGTACTCTCTGTAAAACCGAATTGGAATCTCATCGGGACCTGGCGATTTATTTACTTTCAACCCATTCAGCTGCTTCACAACCCCAGGGATGTCTATCACTATGTCCTCCATACGGGAATCTGTACGAGACTCAAACGGCGGTATGTTTGTACGATCCACCTGTGTGAAAGATTTCTCAAATGCTAAATTTAAAATTTCAGCTTTCATTTTGCGGTCTTCCGTTGCCAGGCCAGACTGGTCAGTGAGTGACTGGATGGAAGCCTTCGACCCGCTTACCGATTTTACGTAAGACCAGAATTTCCTTGGGTTTTCAGCAAGATCTTTTGCTAAGGTACGACGGTGGTAGTGGTTGTATGCTTCGCGCATCGCTCTTTTTATAGCAGCATGAATCTCTACAAACTTTTGCCTGTCCTCATTCTCCCGATCTTTCTTGTACCGCGAGTGCAACTGTCTTTGCTTCCTGAGCATTCTCCGAATTGCGCTGTTAAACCACGGTGGGTCTTTTCCGTCTGTAACCCACTTTTTCGCCACATACTTCTCCAATCCGTGATTTACAATGTGTTTAAAATTTGCACATAATTCTTCCGCGTCCATCGTACCGGAAGTAAATGAAGTCGATTCATTTACTAAGTAACCATTAGTTACTTGGCATCAGAAATAGCAAAAGTCACATACTTCATTTTACATTTCATTTCCTACTATAATTCTGTCAGCATCACCTGATTAAATCTATTTTTTAATTCTGTTGGGTGTTCGTCTTACAGCTCTTTTGAAGATATTATCCATTTCGTTCAGCTGACTCGACAAGTTCTTTGCTGTCTCTGATAGAAACTGAATCTTATTGAGGAACTGCAAAGTTTTGTTTTTCTCTTCGAAGCCTTGTTCCCTTTTCAAACTTCTACGGGTTCTTCTGTACTTCTTGCTCAAAGTGCAGATTGAATAACATCGAGTCTTCTTCTGTAGTGGTCAATCCAAGGATTGGTTTGCAACAGCTACAATGGCAGTTTGTCTCCATTATGTGCGTCTTTCAGTTTTTGTCTTCATTTGTTTATAGGTGTTACATCCCACATCTTTCACGATTTGATCCATGTACCTCAGCCGTGGTCTTCCCCTTGGTCTTTTTCCCTCGACATGTCCCTCTATGATTGTGTTCAGGAGTCCTTTATGTCTTAATAGATGGCCTGTAAATTGCACTCTTCTTTTAACAATGAAACTCCAGAAGCTTCTCTTCTCACCTGCTCTTTTCAGAACCACTTCGTTTGTGACCTTGTCGATGCATTTTATTTTGAGCATGCGTCTATAGCACCACATTTCAAAAGAATTTAGCTTCTGGTCTTCCTCTGTCCCGAGCGTCCATGTTTCACACCCATAGCATGCCACACTCCACACATATGATTTCAAAAATCTTTTCCTGATTTCAAGGCTGATGCTCTTAGATGTTAAGATGTTTTTTCCTTGTTAAAAGCAGCCTTTGCTTGAGCAATTCTACTTCTCACTTCTGCCTTGCTCCTTCCATCGCTGGTAATATCACTGCCCAGGTAAGTAAATTCATCAACTTGTTCAAGCAGTTCATTGCCTACATGAACTTGGACTTTCACTTGATCTTTTTTGTCGCATGCCATTACTTTTGTTTTTGCTTTATTAATTCTCACATTATATTCTTCCTTCATAACTTTATCCATTCTATTCAGTAGGACTACAAAATCTTCTTCACTTTCAGCCAGGACAGCTATATCATCGGCATATCTTATCACATCTATTCGTTGGCCATGAATTACTACACCGGTCTGTGAATTTTCCCTTACTTTTTTCAGCGCCTTTTCAATGTTCAGATTAAAGATAACGGGGAATAATGCACAACCTTGTCGGACACCTTTCGGTATATGCACCTCTTCTTGGTTTGCCCGTCCACGGATAACTGCTGTCTCGTTTTTGTACATGTTCCACATCATTTTTCTATCTTTATAGTCTATTCCTACTTTTTTGAGTACCTCAAACATCTTATCCCATTTAACATTATCAAGATGTTACGAGTACATGGGCTGAAAAAACTAATACTCCCTTTTAAAATTTTCCAATTAATTCAAGATCTATTGTTGCAACAGTGTACATGGAGTACATGAAATGATTACATTTACAGATCAATAGCACAAGCGGTTCTGAGCTACCATGTATCGAACCACACTCAAACACCCATATTAGAATACAGGATGTCAAATCAAACGCCTTTCAGCCGTCTAGTTTCCAAACATATTTTATTTTCCTACCACTTTCGGCGATTTACTACGCCATCTTCAGGCCTCTGACCGACGTGCAGGAAGATTCCACCTCGGTTCTGTTGAAAACAGGAAATACGGCGCAGCCTTGTACAAATGGCAAACACTGTCGTGGGATATGTTATGCCACGCCTTCTCGACCTGTTGACGTATTTTATAAGAGCTGTTGGTTGACGAGTCGCACGAGCCACTTCTCATCCCATCATATCCTACACGCGCTTGATTGGAGAAAATTCCGAACATCCTACCGGCCAGGGACGTTGCTGCACGTCTTGCAGAGCACGTTGAGTTTCATGGGCAGTGGGAGGGGCGTCCCTTGCAAAACACCAAAGGGGAACGAGAGTTGTAGCTTTTCGTACCCCAGACCTTAACGCCTGGGTTGCGGCCAGTGAGTCTAGGACGAATGTACTCTACGAGACAGCGCTCACCAGGTCTACGTCGTATGCCCAAACGACCATCACTTGAGTTCAGGCAGAATCAGCTTTCATCGCTGAGGACCACAGCGCTCCATTCTATCTTCTAAGTGATCCTCTGACGGTACCAGTCGAGCCGTGCACGTCGATGCAGTGGCGTGAGTTTAAGACGGGCGAGAGCCGTGCGTGCCAGTAGTCCCACTGCTAATAACTGACTCCCAACAGTTCGTGTTGACACGTCTGGTCTCACAAGCCCTCTTATCCGTACTGTAGTAGCTGTACGATCTACCACTATTTCCCTTACTATACAACGATCCTGGCGGGCGTATGTGCTGCGTGGACGTCCAGAACCTCATCTACAGTTGTGATAATATTCATGTAACACTGATAACATGGAGAAGAAATAAAAACTTTGAGGTTCGCCGATGACATTGTAATTCTGTCAGAGACAGCAAAGGACTTGGAACAGCAGTTGAACGGAATTGACAGTGTCTTGAAAGGAGGGTATAAGATGAACATCAACAAAAGCAAAACCAGGATAATGGAATGTAGTCGAATTAAGTCGGGTGATGCTGAAGGAATTAGATGAGGAAATGAGGCACTTAAAGTAGTAAAGGAATTTTGTTATTTGGGGAGCAAAATAACTGATATGGTTGAATTAGAGATGATATAAAATGTAGACTGGCAATGGCAAGGAAAGCGTTTCTGAAGAAGAGAAATTTGTTAAAATCGAGCATAGATTTAAGTGTCAGGAAGTCGTTTCTGAAAGTATTTGTATGGAGTGTAGCCATGTATGGAAGTGAAACATGGACGATAAATAGTTTACACAAGAAGAGGAAAGAAGCTTTCGAAATGTGGTGCTACAGAATAATGCTGAAGATTAGATGGGTAGATCACATAACTAATGAGGAGGTATTGAATAGAATTGGGGAGAAAATGAGTTTGTGGCACAACTTGACCAGAAGAAGGGATCGGTTGGTAGGACTTGTTCTGAGGCATCAAGGGATCACCAATTTAGTATTGGAGGGCAATGTGGAGGGTAAAAATCGCAGAGGGATACCAAGAGATGAATACACTAAGCAGATTCAGAAGGATGTAGGCTGCAGTAGGTACTGGGAGATGAAGAAGCTTGCACAGGATAGAGTAGCATGGAGAGCTGCATCAAACCAGTCTCAGGACTGAAGACCACAACAACAACAAACTGATAACATAATCGTTGCACAACTGACGCACCACGTCCAACATGTCCATCCTGCCATTCGGGAGGCCACAGTTTGACCCCTTTCAAACTCGCTCAGTTGGCTGCATGAGGCACGTTTGCACCACACTGAGACTTCTGGCTGTGAGCATTCCCTATTAAAGTGTAGATACAGACGGTGCTCTGATAGCTACGCCACTATGCTATCTGTTGGCTGGCAACGCTGAAACCATTATCAGTACATCTACTGTTCCCCAGGTGGCATATTCCATTATCGGATATAATCGTCGTCGTCTTTCCAGGTGTACTAATTCTTTTTCCGGCAGTGTAACTGCAGTCCAATTTGTGTAAAAGTCGTAGGTACTATTGCTACGTACAGGATTTCAAAGAATGTGTACCATTCGATGTTATCAAAAAATTTCTCTAAAAATAAGAAGAAATGACATTACGAATTTACTATAAATATTAAAATAGTGATATGTCGTTATGTAGGACACTTCTTAAAAGCATTCCTTGCTGAAGTAAAGTAAATGAACATATCCTATTCAGTACACCGTACATACGCCATATTTGACCAATTCTTCCTCCTCTGGATGTTGATCTGTTCTTTTTGAGTAACCAGTTTTGGCACTTGCAAAGCACATTCTTATCTTTAGGCCAGTGGTGCAAGCGGTTGAACTAATTTTCTCTTGCTTTTAATCTCATCCTTCATCACTTCCATCTTCCTCAGTGTCTGGTTTCTCTATAACGGTGTGTCCTTTTCAACGTTACTGTGCATCAAATTTCCGGCAATGTCCAACCTGGATAAATATCAATATATGTGTCTGTTATCATTCTCTTCAAGTGCAAAGTTATTTTAGTTAATGCATTATTCAGCGATGTAAGAAAAAGAAAATAATAAGAGAAACTGATGTGGTAACCCTATTTACAACACATCCTAAACTTATGAAAACTAATACATGATATGCCAATTATTAAAGTAAACATACAAGTCCTAAGAACTAACAAAATATCGTTGAAACTAAAATAGACTAAAATGGTATCGAAAGTCAGCAGCTCATACATGTACGAAATATCACCATAGAGACTCAACATATAAAACATAATACAACTAAGAAAATATGGTTCTGAGGAACTAAAATCTTTTTCACTTGTTTTTCTCTCGTAGAAATGGAATCAGGGATCTACAAACCACTTTATAGCCCCACTTTAGAAGCAAATAAAGATAAATCAAGAATACTTCTCTATCCTTCATGAAGCTATGGTCGTTTGTTCGGAAACCATTTTCTGATAGTTGCTCTTGACACATAGCGGTGATTCTGAGAACAACAAATAATTGACCTAATCGCTTTGCAGATCACATCGAATAAGATACAGTTGGAGTTCATACGAAATACAACGCAATATGCGAACAAAGAACGGTATCTCCTACAACATAAATTCTTGCTAAAATATTTGAAGCGTTGTTACCCACGACCTGACGAAGATATTTTCATGAGCAATTTGCTTGTTTGTTTCAGGAGAAAGAAGTAATATTCTGCACCTGGAGAGCTTCACCATGGACGATGCTTCACATCCGGACGACTCTAAGACGCACTGCCTGTTTTCCGAACAGATACTACTCAACTTAGAGAATCGTTCCAGAAGACTGGAAGTGTACACTGCCAAATTGTTAGCTGATGTAATCCCTCGAGAGACCTCCGAACATACAACATCAAAAAGTGTTCTCAAAAGAAACTATTCAGTCATTATACAGCATCCGATTAGCAGTGACACTATATTTGATTACCGTTCTCAATAATAATAAAATATTTTCTGTGTGAGTGACAGGGAGTCAGAGACTAAGACTTCAGCCGAACTATCAGTGTTGCCTGCGTCTCAGACCTTAATTATGAATTTGTTAATATTCCAACGTAAGTTGAAAATTCCATTCTGCTGAGAAACATGTAAAACGGATCACGTAGTGCATTGTGTATTTTGGAGGCGAAATAGCGTAAGAACTGAATAAAAATATTAAAAATGTGTAACAAGTAGTATGATTTCGTTAAAATTTGATAATTTACTAAATTTCCTATCTACTACACACAGCCTTCAAAGGACGCTTAACATCCGTGAAACGGCTCGTACTTTTGCTTCTTGTATAATTTAATATATAGTTCAGCTTAGCTGATTAGAAAGTGGTGAGCAGGTTATGTTATGAGAATTCAGTGAATACTGTGCCTCTGTATCAACTCGCACTATGCCACAATATTGTAAACACAATAACCAGCAAAAAATTGGAGTTAAGTGCTGTAGCTGCGATTAAGCAAAAAATACAAAAGTTTTCAGAAGTAAAAAGAAATGGGAGCCAGAGGTGTAGTACTATTTTGCTTTTTTTATGGTAATTACCTCAATTACCAGCATCGAATTAGAAATAGCAAAAAAAATAGTGTGTTTCAAAATCAGAATTGGGCCATTCTTGCCTAGGTATAGTACCCTGCGAAATAGATGATTCTGGAATGTAAATACCTATTGTGGCATGTTTAAAGTCACGTCGGCGCTCGGGTTATCAAAGTGACTGATGTGCTCTTTTATGGGGGCGACTAACATCTCATCCGGAGGGCGTGCCTATAATGTTCAGTTGCGGAGTAACGCGGAAAACAGTAAAAAAAGGGCTCGGACTGGATCAAAATGATTCAAATATCTACCAACAGCTTGAAGTTGTGAAGCAAAGGATCCGACGAAGTTTCCGAAATTCGTGTAGAATTTGCACAAGTCGGTCATGTGACCCTGCCTGGCTGAGATAAAATTTGTGAATAAAGTGGTGTGCGCGCACCACTCCGTTATATAGAATCAGTGGAGGAAGATAAGTCGAGATTGATACGTGACAGGTTGGCAGAAAATGGCTATCGTGTTTGGACGTTCCATGACTACGTGGGGAATAAAGCTGCCAGTTTTGACATATGAATGTGTGCTTTCTAAAGTGTCTACATGGAATGCTGCACCCTTCGGAGCCATTTAACACGGCGTAGGAACAGTGTTCGAAAAAATATTGTAACTGACATGGATCCGATAGCACCCAGTCAATGACAATCGGTTTGAAATACGACAGGGATTGCAACTGTCAGTGTCTGTAGGATCACATCGGCCAGTTTCCGAGAACTGGGTGCAGAGAAAATTAAGATTCGGATACCTTGCGAACCACCATCACTCACAGCGACACAAGAAGCTGTACATCTTCAGTGGACCAAAGAAAACAGAGCCTTCATAGTAGCTTTTTGGAGGCGTAGTCTCAGAAACGAACGATTTTCCTTATTTCCAAATGATTCAAATCGTTTAGTGAAGCGACAACTCAATGAGGAGTTTAACCAGCAGTTCAGATTACCATGAATATGGGCCAGGGTCTTTACTTCAAGATTATCGGTAACCATGTTTTGCCCAATCTTTTACGAGTACATTTTCATGACGAATCTGCTGCGCACATTCCTCCATTTGAAGATGACGGCAGCCGTGTTCGCAGGGGTGCAAAGCATACACATTCCTCTGAAGAAACTTGTGATCCCTCTTCCTCGCCAGTGTAGGCTATAAACCAACGCTAGAGGTGGTATTACACGATAATAGCATGACGTCTGTTGGAGGTGATTGACTTATCGTCCAGTGTGCATATTTTTTTCGCGAAAGAGCTTATTAGAAATTTAATGAGCGATAATCTATCTCATCTGAAATCCTCGTTATTAGCGTGGTTAATCTGTGACGACTTCTTTGCGTCTCTAGACTAGTTATTGTTCATGGAAGCATGGCGTATGATCCCACTCCCCACAAGGAGTCTCTCCGGCTGTCGATGTGCAAACCGGAGACGGCACTTTTCGTCAGTATTAATTACATTGTGTACATCGGTTGATCCAACCTCCTGAGTTCCTATTCTGTGAAGAGTTTCATCAGGAGGGTCTATGAGAACATTGTCGTTATGTTCATCGGTCCTGATATACTTTCTTTACTGAATGAAGCAGTGGAGGAAATTATTATTTACTTGACACGTCGATGTCCAAGGAACTGTAATGCGTTGATACCTAGACACACCTGAGGACAGAAGAGAAATATGGATTTACTTAAAGACAAACAGGATACTTGCAGGTGGACTTTTAGGGAACTTCTGTAGTCATTACCACTTGGTGTATGGTTATGATTGATGTCACGAGACTTTTGTGTAGGCATCTTCCAGCTATGGTGGTGGTGGTGACCAGGTTGAACTCGGTCGGGGGTCTTGCTCACAGTCTTGTCTGATACTCAGAGTTGATATCAAGAGAGTTTTCACCAGAACTCGTCATACATTAGACCTAGCAGTAAAGCCATTCATAGCAACCGTGCCACACGTCTACGGAACATTCTCTGTGCGTGTCATTACATCTCGACTCTTTGTCTGCCGAATAAAATTTTCGTTGCTGTCGCGTAACACCCTTGCTGAAACACACTCACCTGCCCAAATTTTTCGTGTCTAAAAGCGTTCATTTTTTTGAGTATTGCTTAATAAATGTAAGTCTGCGAACTCCAAGTCCTGTTGCGATATAAATCCTTCCAGGTTCCGTAGACTGCCTGTTCTACTGTTTTGTTAACGGCTGCATTCACGGACAAGAGCCTTCGAGTTGAGTCATCATCGTATTTTGGCCATTACAACAACAAACACGTCAATTGAAGTGTTACTGTCTGGGTAAATATTTCTATCCCTATATACGTGCCAGGGTTGAGGTCCTTCCATATCACACATCTGAATTTATAGCTAGTCTCACGTCACAAATAGTGAATTTGTTAGGGTGTGTGGGGATTTTGGTCAGATAGCCTATGTAAGCAAGATTCATTTAGTTTCTTAAGACTGAGTGCCACTATTAAACTTTGTATTATACGTACAAATTTATTACAGAAAGTAAAAGGAGTAACCAGCTACTGTTGATGGTTCCGTTTACTAAAAAAGATAACTCACCTACTTGATTCGAACCGAAAGGTTCTCTTCATGCAGCTGGTCACGTTTATCTCATATTTCCACATGTTTTGACTAAGATGTTGTCTATTTCCAGCTGAGCTGATATTTATCTCACGGGTGGTGCTCTACAGCAAAGATCTGTATTTAAAAGAAATATTAATTACGTTTTATTATTAACAGGCTTAGAGAAAAAACAGAACACCTAGCACTGTAAATGAATAACCAGTTTCATTTGTGATATTTTCGTTGAAAACAATGTTATGTTTTCGTAGGGATAATGCCTTCTGATAGAAACCTCCATATTACACATAACAATAAGTTAGCAAGTGAAGTAAACTAAAGCTAATCTTGTTTGTACACCAGTCCACAGCCTAGACATATTTTTCAAAAAAATAAAATAAATAAAGCATTGTCTGTAACGGGCTGTACATTTTTCAGTTTATTTTATTTGCTATTGACTGTGTAATCAATACCAAGCAACATACAAATCATTACTACGCAACAACGGATGTGACATATGAATAATCCATCAGTCACATGTGGAAGCAAACATAAACATTAATAAGATCTGTATCGAATATGAACGGAAAATTTATAATAAAGCAGTAATCACCGCTTCTTTAAGGAATCGAACTCCCATGTATAAAACAACTGATTACTTTACAAATGAGTTAATGTGTTAAATTCATGCCTTTAAGCATGCAAGCAACAAACAGTTTAAGAAAGGCTTCAAATTATTCTTGAAGTCTGTTGGAAGTCACTAAGTGCTCTCGTTATGAAAAACTAGATGAATATAGTTCTTAAATTTGCGCTCCATTTTAAGCAATAACTAGTTTCGAACGCCTGTCAATATTTACGACGTCATATCTCCTGAACTATGAGTCATACAGTGGTAAAATTTGGCAGGTACGTTGAGTTATATATGTAGATATTACATCCAAAATGTGTTGAGAATAGAATTAGCAGTAAAGAAGTAATTAATTCTACATATACATCTACATCTACCTGGATTTCTGATTCTGAAGAATTACTGCACGCCATTTCAAACATAAGCTAGTCTTTCACGCATATGAATGTTTATGACGACAAATCTCCTGAACTACACCACTGGCCATTAAAATTGCTACACCACGAAGATGACGTGCTACAGACGCGAAAATTTAACCGACAGGAAGAAGATGCTGTGATATGCAAATGATTAGCTATTCAGGACATTCACATGAGGTTGGCGCCGGTGGTGACACCTGCAACGTGCTGACATGATGAAAGATTCCAACCGATTTCTCATACACAAACAGCAGTTGACAGGCGTTGCCTGGTGAAACGTTGTTGTGATGCCTCGTGTAAGGAGGAGAAATGCGTACCATCACGTTTCCGACTTTGATAAAGGTCGGATTGTAGTCTATCGCGATTGCGGTTTATCGTATCGCGACATTGCTGCTCGAGTTGGTCGAGATCCAATGACTGTTAGCAGAATATGGAATCGGTGGGTTCAGGAGGGTAATACGGAACACCGTGTTGCATCCCAACGGCCTCGTATCACTAGCAGTCGAGATGACAGGCATCTTATCCGCGTGGCTGTAACGAATCGTGCAGCCACGTCTCGATCCCTGAGTCAACAGATAGGGACGTTTGCAAGACAACAACCATCTGCACGAACAGTTCGACAACGTTTGCAGCAGCATGGGCTATCAGCTCGGAGACCATGGCTGCTGTTACCCCTGACGCTGCATCACAGGCAGGAGCGCCTGCGATGGTGTACTCAACGACGAACCTGGGTGCACGAATGGCAAAACGTCATTTTTTCGGATGAATCCAGGTTCTGTTTACAGCATTATGATGGAGGCATCCGTGTTTGGCGGCATCGCGGTGAACGCACATTGAAATCGTGTATTCGTCATCGCCATACTGACGTATCACCCGGCGTGATGGTATGGGGCGCCATTGGTTACACGTCTCGGTCACCTCTTGTTCGCATTGACGGCACTTTGAGCAGTGGACGTTACATTTCAGATGTGTTACGACCCGTGGCTCTACCCTTCATTCGAACCCTGCGAAACCCTACATTTCAGCAGGATAATGCACGATCGCATGTCGCAGGTCCTGTAGGGGCCTTTCTGGATACAGAAAATGTTCGACTACTGCCCTGGTCAGCACATTCTCCAGATCTCTCACCAATTGAAAACTTCTGGTCAATGGTGGCTGAGCAACTGGCTCGTCACAATACGCCAGTCACTACTCTTGATGAATTATGGTATCGTGTTCAAGCTGCATGGGCAGCTGTACATGTACACGCCATCCAAGATCTGTTTGACTCAATGCCCAGGCGTATCAAGGCCGTTATTACGGCCTGAGGTGGTTGTTCTGGTTACTGACTAATCGGGGTCTATGCACCTAAATTGCGTGAAAATGTAATGACATGTCAGTTCTAGTATAATATATTTGTCCAATGAATACCCGTTTATCATATGCATTTCTTCTTGGTGTTGCAATTTTAATGGCCAGTAGTGTACGTGTCGCACAGTAATATAATTGTGCAGTTATGTTCAGTGGTATATGTGGGTACTGTCTAAAAATTGCGCCTGAATAGAGCTAGTAGTAAAGTATTAATAAATTATAGCGTCACTCTTATTGCTGAAGTTTCACTGCATGAACAGAGAAAATGTAGTAACCGATAGCCCTTTTCTCCTTCACCATTCTGTGAGAGGTTTCAGGGAGAAAAAATTTCATATCGGTTCAAAATTATGTGTAAAGTTTGTTGGTAGTCACTAAGCGCTCTCATTCTAAAATACTGCACATTGGCGCGCCGTCAATTACGCTGCCTCAAGAAAAACACATACTGTTTCTAACTCTTAAGTCTTGTCTTATTGTGTTAAAATCTTAATATGAGATTATACCTCTTAATGAGCAGATTATGTCAGCATTTTACATTTTTAAGTTCGGTCAATAATTACGCAAAATCGGATTTTTATCGTGGCAATGCAGCAACTGGTACCGGTTCCTGGAATAGTGTTTCAGTAATTCAGATGAGGCAGAACAAAGCACAACACATCTTAAGCATTGCGAAATGTATTTCCAAACTGTGAATCCGATTGTACACCTGCTCTACTATTTACTAGTAACATATAAAAATCTGTATTGTGCCGGCAGTCGAACCCAGATCTCCTCCTTCACACGAGCTGTCTCCTTAAGTGCATTGACTATCTCTGCACGACTTACAGCCAGAATAAAACGTCCATATGTTCTACTGTCAACGTCTCATAGTGCTCACATGCAAATCGTATGATTCTCGCACCGGGAGAGATATCGTTTTTGCTCGCTAGATTGCCTTGCCTTGACATGAAATACAGTAGGGCAGTGTCTGTATTTTACAGTGTCTTTGTATAATTTGAGGCAATGTTCCTTCAGACATCCGTGCATTGTGGGACGTAGACACTAGGACGTGTGGATGTATGAATCTGGCCGTGTGTCGGAACGGATAGCCAATGCAGTCAAGGCGACCGTTCGTGTAGATCGACTAAAGTATTAATTAGTATGTCACACCGGTTGCGACTTGTTGCGTAGTGCAGTTTGTATGTTCCTTGATATTGATTATACTGTCGAAACTGGCCAATAGCAAATAAACTCAAAATTGTATAGCTCATAATGGACAATACATAGGCTGATATTTGTAAAGAAGAAAATAGTAACACCCACTGTTAATAATACCATTTATTCACAGAAATAGCGCTGTCATCAGTTTAGAACCGAAAGGTTCATCATCAGATGGCTGTTTCCTTTTAGATGTACATTTTTTTATGTTTATATTATTCTTCACCTCTTTATCCTCGCTTGTGGTAAAGGTTCCTTGGGTTGATAGTGCCCTTCATGTGTAGTGCCTTACATGCCTAATAACAGCTGAACACAACCCAAGCAAATCTTTTAAGCTAGAACTGTTTTACTTTTAGGTTACTTAGCTCCAAATCTCGCTTTATTGTGTTATGTGTTTGCTGAAGGTTATATACACTCCTTTACGTGTATACTTTCTCCCCCCATCCACTCATACACACACACACACACACACACACACACACACACACACACACACACACACACACACCGTAAAGATTTTGCCACGTTGAAGACTGTATTAAAAGATGGTGATACCACAAATATAAATGTCCATGTGCCAAAGAGTTTCTCTGTTACACTCTGTATGCTGATGCGACAGTAGGAGATTTACAAAGTACAGACGTTTCATTACAAATAATTTACATTTAGTGAGCTTTGCTTAGAAATGAAATAAACAGATAAAGTAGTCAGTTTGTTAGCAAATGTTACAGAAATAATATTATGTAATTGTTGTAGTATACATGGGGAACAAAATAATTGATGAGAAACAGTTGTACCTAAATAAATAATATTGCAGCAGTGGATGTTATATTAACATGTGATATCTAGTTGTAATTTAAATTAATTTTAACTATTTTACTAACAAACGACTAAGTGGGCTGTTAGGTTTTAGTGAAATGTTTCATGTTGGGTTACTTCCTGCATGTTATTATTGTCAAATTGAGTAGTGTTGATGTATGCTTCGGATTGGAAAGTAGGTAAATGAAGTTATGTAGAAATGCTGCATTGCCTAACTCAGTCTCTTCACTGATGAAATGATATGGCGATTTGCTTTTACGTTCATATATTTCTATCTTTTCGAGTAGATTTAAAAGGCTACATTTCTCAGCATGATTGAGTATCAAGATGTGGTGTTCAGTGTTTTTATTCCATGTCTGTTGAGAGAAGTGCTCATTTCATGTGAGGATTTCGGTATGTTGTTTAAATGTAATGCATCTAAATGCTTTTTGAACAGAGTCTAGAAGATTCTCCCAATTTTTCCCATATAACAGGAGGAAAACTACGTCAGCTGAATTCGTATATGCCAGATTTCTTTTGAATCAGGATTATTATTCTTTAAATTATAAATGATTATCTGCTGAAGTTTCTTGTTGTGTGGAATCTTCCCTTTATGTTTATATTTTTGAATATATTGCTTGTTTTGTAGGATAAGTTCTATTAAAGAAAGGTGCAACACATTTTCTGTTGTTTCCTACTGCCTTCAGTGTTAACGTTTTAGAATTAAACATCTCCAGAAAAAGACCATAGACATTATTCTAAAACAGCACATCTTGTAGTCCAAACGAACATAAAATGGTATGTTTTAGATTCACACTGAAACTCCTGCATACAATACCGACTGAACCAGTCGAACAACGTAAAGAAGTTAATATCATTAAAAACCACCGCCTCAGCCAATGGATACAGCTCTCTCCCAATAAATGAACACACCCAAAATAAAAATAAAAATTAAAAAATTAGATGATAAAGCTTCACACCATACACTTATGCAGCTAACATCAAAGATAGTAGAAAGCAGCAGAAAATTGGTGCATTTGCTCGTTTATGAGCTTATAATAGGAAATAAGCAATATGTTTCAAAATATAAGCATAAAGATAACCTCAGCCCTTGTTTCAGGTCTAGAGGTATTGGCTTAATGTGCCAGTGAGAGATATTTTCTTATCTTGAACCCTAATGATATCATGTAAGGTCAGTGACCTTGAATACATCAGAGTATTAATGTTGATACTAATTTACAAAAAAATAAAAGTGAATGTGCAGGAAATGGTGTTTCAACAAGAGAAAATGTGTCTACTTGCCCTGAAAATGTATCAGCCTGCTCCAAAAATTAATAGTATTGTACGCTTGATGTGACACTTGGAAATTTCACAGATGGTTTTAGATGCCTAAGGTGACAATTCAAATTCACATACATTACCAAATCAATAAATGGTTTTCCCTACATATTTTGCATGATGGAGCATGAAGTTGTGACAGATGTCTCAGTTACTTCTCAAAATCCAATAGAACTCTGTGTGGGATGCATTCAGGGAATTTATGCATATGTTCCACGCTGACTTTTACATTAATACCGATTCCAGACCAAGTATTTTGAATTTTTTTAAGTTTTGTGTTGTCAGATCTGTGATTCTACAGATGACCTTTTTCTTAAAGACGCTTCTATTTGTCTGATATCTGCAAGGAGATCTTTTTTCATTGAAAACACTCTCAGGGCGTCTGTACTCAATGCTATTCATCAAAAACTAATGCATTAACGAAGGACTGAAAACTCCATTCAGAAGGAACTTAGTTTATCTCTCTAGTAAGTTCGGTATCCGAAATATGCGTAAAACTACGAATGTTGAGTGAGTAGTGAGAGGAGAATTTGTGAAGTGAGAATAAACATTGCTAATTCTAGCTGACAAGTAGCCTTTAAGCAGTAGTGCAAACGTGTATTTCTAGAGTCAGTTGTTATGTATTTGTGTGAATTTAACCCTTAGTTTGCAGATCGACCTACACTCATCTGCTAACCAATAATTTATTTCAGTAGTGCCAGCAAGAGAGCTGCATGTATTTTTACAAGTGAATCGTGACTTGTTAAAAGGGCATAAGTCCACTGAACCACTTTTGAGAAAACTAAAGAACACTTTTTGCCACCTAGTTCAGCTGTGTGATGTCAGTTCAGACTACTGTAACTCTTTCTACTCTTACTCTTGGACTTGTTTATTAGAATACTAATAATTTTACCATATTTAACCAAAATATTGATGGATTAAAGAAAAAAGTAGATTCTCAAAAACGTTAAGTAAAAAATAATGTTATTATTTTTCATCAAAATATTCCGAGATTGAAGAATAAAGTAGATGAGCTCCTGGTTTGTTTATATGACATTGAATCTATTAATGTAATAGATATACTATGACTGTCTGAGCATCACATTGTGTCTGATATGGAAAAGGCAAATATCAGTGGTTATAAACTAGCTGCACATATGAGTAGAGAGGATAAGGTGGGAGGACGAGTTGCCACATATGTCAAAAGTTATCGCTGTGTAGAAAGCTTAGATACAAAAAAGTCTTGTCTAGAGCAACATATAGAAGCATGTGCCTGTCAACTTAAACTGAAGGAGGGCACTTTTATAATTCTAACAGTATATAGGTCCCCTTCAGGAAACTTTCATTTATTCCTGGAAAACTTGGGTGCCTTGTTGTGCTATCTGTCAGACAGGGGAAAGCAAATTATTATTTGTGGGGACTTCAATGTTGATTCATTGAAAGAGTGTAATAGGAGGAATGACGTGGAAGTCTTGCTCGGTTCTTTCAATTTGGCATCTGTCATTAATTTTCCTACTCGGGTAGTAAAGGAGAGCAGCACATTGATAGATAACACTTTTATAGACCAAGATAGGTTTAAAAAAATAAATTCTTGTCCTGTTGAGAATGGGCTTTCTGATCATGATGCTCAGCTAGTTACAGCATATGACATAGCTCCATTCAGTAATTTGAAACTACCCTCCAAAGTTGTGCACTCAATTAATGACTCAACAATTAGAAATTTCAGAGAAAATCTTAAGGAGTTAGACTGGGATGAGTTGTACAAGGAACTCGATGCTAATTTAAAATGTAATTTATTTCATGATACACTTGTAAGAGAATTTGAAAACTGTTTCCCCAAGAAAGTAGTTAAATCTAATTATAAGAAACTATGCAAAAAAACCTTGGCTTACTAAAGGAATAAAAGTATCTTGTAACCACAAAAGGGAACTGTATCTAACAACAAGAAAGAGTAATGACCCAGAAACAGCCAAATATTATAAAAACTACTGTGCTACATTAAGAAAGGTTATTAAAAAGTCCAGAAGCATGTGCATCATGTCTGAGATTAATACCTCTGATAACAAAATCAAAACAATTTGGAATATTGTTACAAGGGAGACAGGACAACGAAACGTACAGGATGACGGCATCACCATCAAAGCGAATGGACACTTGATAAACAACAAGCCGGAAGTCGAAAACATTTTGAATAATCATTTTTTAAAAGTTTTAGAGAAAATAGGATCTAAATGTTCATCAGAAGAAACAAGGCAGTTAATGGAAGAGGCCTCACCCACACCATTTGATACAATTGAAATTCCACCGATCTCTCCATCTGAACTTAGGAAGATAATAAACTCTCTCAAGAATAAAAACTCACATGCGATTGATGGCATTTCCAGCAGGATAATAAAAGCTTGTTCCCAAGAAATAAGTGCGATTCTTAGCCACATATGTAATAGCTCTCTGAAGCAGGATATTTCCACAGATAGACTGAAGTATGTCATTGTTATACCACTGCATAAAAAAGGGGATACGTCTGATGTCAAGAACTACCACCCAATCTCTCTTCTGACTGTCTTATCCAAAATTCTTGAAAAATTAATGTACTGTAGAGTAGCTTCACACCTTTCTAAAAATAAAGTTTTAACAAAATGTCAGTTTGGTTTCGAGAAGGGCTTTTCAGCGGAAAATGCTACATATACTTTCACTAATGAAATATTAAATGCTCTGAGTAACCGGAAGTTACCTGTTGGGATTTTTTGTGATCTGTCAAAGGCTTTTGATTGTGTAAATCACGAAATACTTCTATATACGTTCAAGTACTTTGGTATAAATGGGATAGTGCTCAAATTGTTTAAATCATACCTAACCGGAAGAGTGCAGAAAGTTGAGATAAACAGTTCACATAATATGCAAAAAACTGGTGATTTCTAAAACTGTGGAACAATCAAGAATGGGGTAGCGCAAAGTTCGGTCTTGGGTCCTCTGCTGTTCTTAATATATATTAATGACTTGCCATTCTATATTCATGAAGATACAAAGCTGGTACTTTTTGCTGATGATACAAGTATAGCTAACACACCCAACAGACAAGAATTGACTGGTGAAATTGTAAAACATGTTTTTCAGAAAATCATTAAGTGGTTCTCTGCAAATGGGCTCTCATTAAACTTTGACAAAAAACAGTATATACAGCTCCACACAGTAAATGGAATGACCCCATTAATAAATATAGACTTCGATCAGAAATCGGTAGTAAAGGCAGAATATTTAAAATTTCTAGGTGTATGCACTGATGAGGGGTTGAACTCGAAAAAACACACTGAGGACCTGCTGAAGCTATTAGGGTCATTGCAAATTTTGGCGATATACATCTGAGTAAATTAGCTTACCACACCTATTTTCATTCTCTGTTTACGTATGGCACCATATTCTTGGGTAGCTCATCATTGAGTAAAAGAGTGTTCATTGCACAAAAGCGTGTAATCAGAATAATTGCTGTAGCTCATCCAAGATCATCCTGCAGACACGTATTTAAAGAGCTAGAAATCTTCACTGTAACCTCACAATATATATATATATTCACTTATGAAATTTGTTATTAACAATCTGAACGAATTCAAAAGTAATAGCAGTGTACATGGCTACAACACTAGGAGAAAGGATGATCTTCACTACTCAAGATTAAATCTAACTTTGGCTCAGAAGGGGGTAAATTATGCTGCCACAAAAGTCTAATAGCACCACAAGTCTGACAGATAGCCATATAGCATTTAAAACGAAATTAAAAGAATTTCTTAATGTTAACTCCTTCTAATCATTAGATGAATTTTTGGATGTAGTAAGTGGGTAATTTCCCAACCTCCACAAAAAAAATTATTGAGTGTCATGTAATATTTTGTCTAATGTAATATCTTGTACAGACACTTTTTATTAACCTGACACGTTCCACATCATTACGTAGTGTCGTATTCATGATCTATGGAACAAGTACTAATCTAATTTCAGAAGCAATTTAGAAGTATTTAAAGGTGTTTTTAGTGCATGGATGTAAGTCCATTTAACAATTACCTTGTGAAATATTTCTAAAATAGTAATTCTTCCTGTTTTTGATATTGTTATTCTCAACTAAAATCATACTTTCTGGTCTGATAAAGATTATTTTCTTGAAGTCAATAGTGACACAATATATTTTCCTGAATGACTTTTAATTCAGGTAAAACAGTTTATCTATCACATTTTTGCAGGTTTCTAACAATATTCCAGAAGGAAAATTATTTAATATTTTAGAACATCCAAACACACAATAAACAGAACATATGCTGTTATTTTTAAGCCTGGCATGAAGGCAATGATTTTATGAACACTGTCTAGCAATGTTCTTTCACTCTTCTTCAATAACGTAATCTGCTCCGGCCATGTTGTTCCAGTTAACAATTGCTTGGTAAAAAATCTCTTCTTCTTCTCCACGAGGAATATATGACACTAATTGCTCAATGCCCACTACTCCCTTTGTTTTGCTAGGAACTCTGCCATCTGGATATACTAAGGTGCTACAGAAAGCTACACCATTCATATTATTAGGCCATGCAACCTTAAACTTATGATGCAAACAGCTGTATATGTGTGGTGAAGTCACTACACTTCCTTTCAGAACTGAAGAGTACATAAATTCCACATAACCCCAAGGTTTAAATGTAACTTCTTCAGATTGGGGCACAGAACATTTCATGATTTCCATCGACAGTGCTGTTTTCTTACAGAATTGTCTCCATCAAGTACTAAAATTCAGTTTGTCAGGTAATTACATGATTTTCACAGAGGTGACACTTTTCGAACTATGTAACATTAGTGATATGTACTGGATAGGAGTCCACATTTCATCCACAAATAGGAAATCTGTGGATGACTGTATTGAAATGCTCTTTACTAGTGAGTGATAAAAACATACATATAACCATATCATTCTTGTTTTTTCTCACACACCTATCCTTTATATATGTAGTTCTTTTACATGAGAGGGAATCTTTATATTGATGTAATCCATCACAAAGGAAGAAATTCATTTGCTACCTTTTCAGCAATACCTTCATGGTATAAACAAAAACAATATTCTTCAGTTTTCAGTCATCTACACAAATATTTTCACCCAGAGCTGACGTAAATGAAACACTGTTTGTATAGAAATATATGCAGCAAAGACAGATTTTGTATGTAATCCATCGCTATGGCGTGAGTGTTACTGTTGTCCTGACACTTCTGCTCAGACACTTTTGGACTGCAGTAGAATTTCTTCTTGTATGCATTAAAAGTTCAGCTGGGGCCATGCTTTCTGCAACATGGATAATTGGGACCTTTTATGTTTTAGCTTCAATTCCTCACAGATTATACAAGTGTTGACCTGAGGATAACCAAATGAAAGTTCGAAATGTTCTTGAAACTACTGCCTGTAATAATGATATTTCACACTTCTCTCTGGATTTTTTCTTTAAACATGTCATACAGAGCTCTGACTGACAGTTAAGCGCCAAGGTACTGATTGTTCTTCCTGAACAGTGATTCTCTTTCACTGGATACAATGTAATACAGTTGTGTATTTTGTTTTGTTGTGCTACCACTGCTCCATTCTGGATTGGATGCCTACCACAATGGCCCTTTGGTAATTTTCCTTGCATTAGAGGAACCTTCAAAAAGTCAACCAATGTTGAGATGGGTAACCACTTCTGAATTGCCATGTAAACTTATGAAAGCTGTCTAACAAACTTTAAAATTTTCACCATAGCACCATATATTGTAGGTGAAACTAGCACCCCATTGCTTATTACTATCTATCTTTCTTTTTCTTTTATGAGTAACACGTGTCATTTCTATTCAGCACTGAAGATGTATATCTTGGGTGTCCTTGTTTGCAAAGTCATTGTTGAAATGGGTTAACATATCCAACTGCTTTTCTTCTTTAAGCTTTACAAAGTAGTGCAGTCTGCAAGCGAACGAAATATCATAAACACTGTTGTTAGCTTCCTTGGTCTCCCTTTACAATTTTTCCCCTCCACGCTTCCTTCCAATACTAAACCGGTGATCCCTTGATGCCTCAGAACGTGTCCTACCAACCGAGCTCTTCTTCTAGTCAAGTTGTGCCACAAATTCCTCTTCACGCAAATTCTATTCAGTACCTCCTCATTACTTAAGTGATCTACCCATCTAACCTTCAGAATTCTTCTGTAACACCACATTTCGAAAGCTTCTGTTCTCTTCTTGTCTAAACTATTTATCGGCCATGTTTCACTTCCATACATGGCTACACTCCATACAAATACTTTCATAAAGGACTTCCTGACACTTAAATCTGTAATAGTCACAAACATATGGCTCACAATTTTAGACTAACAGTTGGTAACAGGTAGGTTTCTTAAATTAAAATACAGAACGCAGATATGTTTGAACATTTTATTTCGGTTGTTCTAATGTGATACTTGTACCTTTGTGAACTTATCATTTCTGAGAACGCATGCTGTTACAGCTCTATTACCTGTAAATACCACATTAATGCAATAAATACTCAAAATGATGTCCGTCAACCTCAATGCATTTGGCAATACGTGTAACGACATTCCTCTCAACAGCGAGTAGTTCACCTTCCGTAATGTTCGCACATGCATTGACAATGCGCTGACGCATGTTGTCAGGCGTTGTCGGGGGATCACAATAGCAAATATCCTTCAACTTTCCCCTCAGAAAGAAATCCGGGGACGTCAGATCTGGTGAACGTGCGGGCCATGGTATGGTGCTTCGACGACCAATCCACCTGTCATGAAATATGCTGTTCAATACCGCTTCAACCGCACGCGAACTATGTACCGGACATCCATCATGTTGGAAGTACATCGCCATTCTGTCATGCAGTGAAACATCTTGTAGTAATATGGGTAGAACATTACGTAGGAAATCAGCATACATTGCACCATTTAGACTGCCATCGACAAAATGGGGTCCAATTATCCTTCCTCCCATATGCCGCACCATACATCAACCCGCCAAGGTCGTTAATGTTCCACTTGTCGCAGCCATCGTGGATTTTCCGTTGTCAGTGGTGCATATTATGCCGGTTTACGTTACCGCTGTTGGTGAACGACGCTTCGTCGCTAAATAGAACGCGTGCAAAAAATCTGTCATCGTCCCGTAATTTCTCTTGTGCCCAGTGGCAGAACTGTACACGACGTTCAAAGTCGTCGCCACGCAATTCCTGATGCATAGAAACATGGTACGGATGCAACCAAAGTTGATGCATCATTCTCAACACCGACGTTTTTGAGATTCCCTATTCTCGCGCAATTTGTCTGCTACTGATGTGCGGATTAGCCGCGACAGCAGCTAAAACACCTACTTGGGCATCATCATTTGTTGCAGGTTGTGGTTGACGTTTCACATGTGGCTGAACACTTTGTAAGTAGGCTGTTTAGGTTTTCATGTTGGTAACGCCACGTAGCGCTCTGTATGAAAATCACTGACTGTGCTGTGTGCAGTCTGTGGCTGGTTTGCATTGTTGGAATTTTTGCTATTGTAGTGTTGGGCAGTTAGATGTGAACAGCGCGTAGCGTTGCGCAGTTGGAGGTGAGCCGCCAGCAGTGGTGGATGTGGGGAGAGGGAAGGTAGAATTTTGAGTAAATTTGTAATACTGGATATCATGAACTGATATATGACAACTTTTGAACATTATTAAGGTAAATACATTGTTTGTTTTCCATAAAAATCTTTCATTTGCTAACTATGCCTATCAGTAGTTAGTGCCTTCCGTAGTTAGAATCTTTTATTTAGCTGGCAGTATTGGCGCTCGCTGTATTGCAGTAGTTCGACACGACGCTTGAACAGAACCAGAAACAAATGGGACAAAAGCTTCAAAAGTTAGACACAATGGAACAAGACCAGAGACAAACACAGCAACAGTTAGACGCAATGGAACAAAATCAAAAACAGTCACAGCAACAAATGGAACAAAATCAGAGACAAATTAAAGAAACACTTCAACAAACACCTGATGATTTAACTCTGGAGTTACATAACATCGAACCGAAATGTCAAAAAGTCTGTAATGACGTAAAAACACAAATTTGTGAGCATTTCCAACCTATTTTTTCGCGGCATGAAAATGCATTACAGAATCACGAAGCAGCCATAAAAGAACTGCAAACTATTGTTCATAAAAATCACGAGACCTTGAGGGTTAAAACTAACTCAGTTGCATCTACCGATTCGGTTACGCAACTTGCAAAGACACATAGGGGAAATTAGTTCATTATCAGAGAAAGTAGTCGAGCTTTCGGATCAGATAAATAATTTATCTACGAAGGTAGATGATAATCTGAATGACACAAGACCGGTAGTCTTTAATAACACAGAAGAGTACGAACAAATTAGGAAATTTAAACAAAATCAGAATCAAATTAATACGCAACACAAAAGAGAAATCCGGGAAGTACAAGATCAGTTGGCACAAGTAATACAAGAATTACATATTTCAGAGGAGACTAGCGCTCCAACAAGGGAAGAGGGACTTAGAAATACGGAAAAGCCACAAAATAATAACACAGGGCATTTCCGAAATTATGAAAGAAATTGTCAAGGTGCACCGAATATTGAGATGGAACCGCCGACACGACTAACAGTGACCGATATGCGACTCGCCGACACGATGACTTAGACTATAAGCTGTTCACTACTACATGTAAATTCAAAACATTTATGAATTCTGGCAACGACATTCATCCACAAGCGTGGCTTCATTAATTCTCTCATTGTTTTCCTCCCAACTGGTCATTGGAGCACAGATTAGAATTTATGTGTGGCTACTAAGAGAATGAACCAGCTGTAAGAATGCGATCGATCATTCACGATTGTCACAGTGAAGGCGAATTTTATCATGGCTTCCTCTCAGCATATTGGTCTCGAGCTACATTTTTTTTTTGGTCATCAGTCTACTGACTGGTTTGATGCGGCCCGCCACGAATTCCTTTCCTGTGCTAACCTCTTCATCTCAGAGCTCAGAGTAGCACTTGCAACCTACGTCCTCAATTATTTGCTTGACGTATTCCAATCTCTGTCTTCCTCTACAGTTTTTGCCCTCTACAGCTCCCTCTAGTGCCATGGAAGTCATTTCCTCATGTCTTAGCAGATGTCCTATCATCCTGTCCCTTCTCCTTGTCAGTGTTTTCCACATACCTCCTCATTCCTTACCTTACCAATCCACCTAATTTTCAGCATTCGTCTATAGCACCACATCTCAAATGCTTCGATTCTCTTCTGTTTCGGTTTTCCCACAGTCCATGTTTCACTACCATACAATGCTGTACTCCAGACATACATCCTCAGAAATTTCTTCCTCAAATTAAGGCCGGTATTTGATATTAGTAGACTTCTCTTGGCCAGAAATGCCTTTTTTGCCATAGCGAGTCTGCTTTTGATGTCCTCCTTGCTCCGTCCGTCATTGGTTATTTTACTGCCTAGGTAGCAGAATTCCTTAACTTCATTGACTTCGTGACCATCAATCCTGATGTTAAGTTTCTCGCTGTTCTCATTTCTACTACTTCTCATTACCTTCGTCTTTCTCCGATTTACTCTCAAACCATACTGTGTACTCATTAGACCGTTCATTCCGTTCAGCAGATCATTTAATTCTTCTTCACTTTCACTCAGGACAGCAATGTCATCAGCGAATCGTATCATTGATATCCTTTCACCTTGTATTTTAATTCCACTCCTGAACCTTTCTTTTATTTCCATCATTGCTTCCTCGATGTACAGATTGAAGAGTAGGGGCGAAAGGCTACAGCCTTGTCTTACACCCTTCTTAATACGAGCACTTCGTTCTTGATCATCCACTCTTATTATTCCCTTTTGGTTGTTGTACATATTGTATATGACCCGTCTCTCCCTATAACTTACCCCCACTTTTTTCAGAATCTCGAACAGCTTGCACCATTTTATATTGTCGAACGCTTTTTCCAGGTCGTCAAATCCTATGAAAGTGTCTCGATTTTTCTTTAGCCTTGCTTCCATTATTAGCCGTGACGTCAGAATTGCCTCTCTCGTCCCTTTACTTTTCCTAAAGCCAAATTGATCTTCACCTAGCGCATTCTCAATTTTCTTTTCCATTCTTCTGTATATTATTCTTGTAAGCAGCTTCGATGCATGAGCTGTTAATTCTCGCACTTGTCAGCTCTTGCCGTCTTCGGAATTGTGTGGATGATGCTTTTCCGAAAGTCAGATGGTATATCGCCAGACTCATATACTCTACACACCAACGTGAATAGTCGTTTTGTTGCCACTTCCCCCAATGATTTTAGAAATTCTAATGGAATGTTATCTATCCTCTCTGCCTTATTTGACCGTAAGTCCTCCAAAGCTCTTTTAAATTCCGATTCTAATACTGGATCCCCTATCTCTTCTAAAGCGACTCCTGTTTCTTCTTCTATCACATGAGACAAATCTTCACCCTCATAGAGGCTTTCAATGTATTCTTTCCACATATCTGCTCTCTCCTCTGCATTTAACAGTGGAATTCCCGTTGCACTCTTAATGTTACCACCGTTGCTTTTAATGTCACCAAAGGTTGTTTTGACTTTCCTGTATGCTGAGTCTGTCCTTCCAACAATCATATCTTTTTCGATGTCTTCACATTTTTCCTCCAGCCATTTCGCTTAGCTTCCCTGCACTTCCTATTTATTTCATTCCTCAGCGACTTGTATTTCTGTATTCCAGATTTTCCCGGAACATGTTTGTACTTCCTCCTTTCATCAATCAACTGAAGTATTTCTTCTGTTACCCATGGTTTCTTCGCAGCTACCTTCTTTGTACCTATGTTTTCCTTCCCAGCTTCTGTGATGGCCCTTTGTAGAGATGTCCATTCCTCTTCAACTGTACTGCCTACTGCGCTATTCCTTATTGCTGTATCTATAGCGTTAGAGAACTTCAAACGTATCTCGTCATTCCTTAGTACTTCCGTATCCCACTTCTTTGCGTATTGATTCTTCCTGACTAATGTCTTGAACTTCGGCCTACTCTTCATCACTACTATATTGTGATCTGAGTCTATATCTGCTCCTGGGTACGCCTTACAATCCAGTATCTGATTTCGGAATCTCTGTCTGACCATGATGTAATCTAATTGAAATCTTCCCGTATCTCCCGGCCTTTTCCAAGTATACCTCCTCCTCTTGTGACTCTTGAACAGGGTATTCGCTATTACTAGCTGAAACTTGTTACAGAACTCAGTTAGCCTTTCTCCTCTTTCATTCCTTGCCCCAAGCCCATATTCTCCTGTAACCTTTTCTTCTACTCCTTCCCCTACAACTGCATTCCAGTCGCCCATGACTATTAGATTTTCGTCCCCCTTTACATACTGCATTACCCTTTCAATATCCTCATACACTTTCTCTATCTATTCATCTTCAGCTTGCGACGTCGGCATGTATACCTGAACTATCGTTGTCGGTGTTGGTCTGCTGTCGATTCTGATTAGAACAACCCGGTCACTGAACTGTTCACAGTAACACACCCTCTGCCCTACCTTCCTATTCATAACGAATCCTACACCTGTTATACCATTTTCTGCTGCTGTTGATATTACCCGATACTCATCTGACCAGAAATCCTTGTCTTCCTTCCACTTCACTTCACTGAGCCCTACTATATCTAGATTGAGTCTTTGCATTTCCCTTTTCAGATTTTCTAGTTTCCCTACCACGTTCAAGTTTCTGACATTCCACGCTCCGACTAGTAGAACGTTATCCTCTCGTTGATTATTCAATCTTTTTCTCATGGTAACCTCCCCCTTGGCAGTCCCCTCCCGGAGATCCGAATGGGGGACTATTCCGGAATCTTTTGCCAATGGAGAGATCATCATGACACTTCTTCAATTACAGGCCACATGTCCTGTGGATACACGTTACGTGTCTTTAATGCAGTGGTTTCCATTGCCTTCTGCATCCTCATGTCGTTGATCATTGCTGATTCTTCCACCTTTAGGGGCAATTTCCCACCCCTAGGACAAGAGAGTGCCCTGAACCTCTTATCCGCTCCTCCGCCCTCTTTGACAAGGCCGTTGGCAGAATGAGGCTGACTTCTTATGCCGGAAGTCTTCGGCCGCCAATGCTGATTATTTATCAAAATTTAGGCAGTGGCGGGAATCGAACCCAAGACCAAAGACGGTTTGGTTATGAATCAAAGACGCTACCCTTTTTTTTTTTTTTTTTTTTTTTTTTTTTTTTTAGTAACAATAATATTTTCTTTATTCATTTAATTTTAATGTCCCAAAAGAAAAATCATTCCCTAGACCACGGGTACTACATAAGACTGGGTAAATGACAACATCATAATGATGAAGCATTTCGAACAATATGAATTTTCCAGTCTTGTGAAATATTTTGAAGACATGTTGCACAAGAATCAGTACCTGTCAAACCCATACAGCCCCTCAGAATTCATCCGCGTTTGCTTAATCAAATTGCCTGAACATTTATGACATATTATTTTGGCAGGACGTTGCAAAGACGACATTGAAGCTTTTCAGGGACTCTTACAAGAACTGGAAATTGACACTGACAATCGCGGTGTGCGAAAACAGGAACACAACAATCACAGGTCACATCCATCACAATTCCACGACGAAAGAAATAATAACTGGACACGACAAGGCTATTCTTACTACGCAGATCGTGACCAAAACAGACACCACCCGTATGACAACCGTTGGCAGACTAGTAATACTTACAGGGAAAGATCACCTCTCCGTGGTAATGGCTATGACAGAGACAGTCAGAGAAACAGACAATATGGGAACCAAAATAATTATTATCAAGGGAGACAGAATAACTTCAGAGGCAACGGTCCACCGCGCAGTTACGATTCCGGGAGAATTTCTCCACCACAAAAAAAGAAACTATGGAAACTACCGACATAACGACAGACCTGAATGTCATCAGAACTGGTGGGATTCAGACAGGGCAGGGCCCTCACGACAAGGTAAATTTGTAGAAGTTAGATCTCCAAATCCCAATAACGATGCGCGCCAACAAAGAGACAGTAGGCAATGACTCACACCGCTGGCAGCCACAAAACGTACTTATGAAACTGACGACGTAGCTGCCGTGGATAGTAATTACGTAAAAATGGAAGACATTAGGGACATCTTACTCTAGTAAAACAACATAAAACATAACAACATTGCTTATCCTGTAATTCACATTACAGTAAATGACGTAAAATTTACGGCAGTACTTGATTCTGGCAGTCCCATTTCAGTAATTAATGAAACAGCTTTTAGCAAATGCAACAAATCGAACGATTGCCCCACACTTCCGTTACGTAAGATTAAATTACAAGGTGCAATTTTTGGAAAAAGTGTAGATGTACGCCAACAAACCAACTTAAACTTCTTTTGTCCAAGTCATAGCTTCTCTATGAACTTTCTTATTGTTCCATTATTGTCGACGGAAATTATATAGGGAGCAGACTTTTTGAATTAATACAAAGCAATCTTAAACTTTCACGATGCTGAAATAAGTTTAGAGAAAGAAGGTAAGTCAACAGCTTTGAAATTTGAAGATTTGCTCTCAAACCATGACGAGGAAATTAATCGGCTTTACCTTCTGTTAGACAACAGTTCGGAATTTTCGACGGAACTAGACACTAACAATCACTCTGCAAGTATTGACAGGGATGATATCGACGGCGTATTTGATACTAATGAGTTAATTCAGAATAAAATTCAAACAATTGAGAATTGTAATGACACTGATAGGTAGGACCTTTTTGAGATTTTACAAGCACATTCCACAGTTTTTACTCTCAAAACAGGAACAATCAAGGGATTTCAACACCAATTTCGTGTTCGTGAGCATACTAAATTTTGTGTTAGACCATACGTAATTCCGGCACATTACAGGGACCGTGTTAGAACATAAATACAATCTATGCTTGACGAGGGCATTATTGAGCCTGCAGTAAGCTCATACAACAATCTATTACATGTTGTTGAGAAGAAAAATGAATCGATCAGGCTTGTCTTAGATTCGAGACAAATCAATACTATCATCATTCCTGAAACAGACAGGCCGCAAACGTTAGAAGAACTTCTTCAAAATTTTAATGGTGTAAAAGTGTTGTCTTCTATTGATCTCAGATCCAGCTTTTATCACATCGAACTTCATCCAGAATGTAAAAAATACACAGCTTTTCTTTGTTTCGGCGTTTGTTATCAGTTTCGGAAACTTCCTTTTGGTTTGAACATTTCTTCGGCACCATTCATTCGCGGGCTTAATTCTTAAAACGTCACATCACCTTGTATGTGGACAATATTCTAATAGCAGAAGCCTCATGGGAACAACATAATCGCATCCTCAACAGTTTGTCACGTATTTTTGCAGAATCTGGAATTACAGTTAACTTGGAAAAGTTTGAATTCGGTAGGTCAAAGGTGAGGTTTTTGGGACATATTATTTCTTCTGAAGGCATTCAGCCGGATCTTGAAAAGTTAGAACCAATCAGAGCCATTCCAGTTCCATCCACAAAAAACAAGTCCGCAGTCTTCTAGGTCTCGTAAATTTTTACCGTCGCTTTCTGAATGTGCAAATTCTAGTTACACCAAAACTTTGTTCTCTCACTGGAAAAAATACTATTTGGAACTGGGACGAACAAGCACAGTTGGAATTCAATTCTTTGAATGAATCGCTACTTAATCGCGCCAATACTAGCTCATCCAGATCTGTCACAAGATTTCTGCCTTAGCACGGATTCTTCTAAAGTCGGTCTACGTGACAATTCATTTCAAGAAGCCATAGAAAATGACAGTACTGTTCAGAAAACCATTGCTTTTGCTAGCCGAGTACTAACAAAATCTGAAAAAAATTATTCCATTACTGAATTAGAAGCTTTAGCTATCGTTTGGGCATCTAACAAATTCCATTTCCTTCTTTCTGGTAAGCACGTAAAAGTATACAGTGAGCATGGTGCATTACAGTTTCTTATGACTTCAAAATTAAATCATGTCAGGTTAAAACGTTGGGCATTGTTTCTGCAAGAATTCCAGTTCATAGTAGTCTACATTCCCGGCAAGGAAAACATTGTTGCGGACGCACTGTCACACTCACCGGCTGGGCTTGAGAAAAGTAACACAGATGGTGGCAACCTCGAAAAAAATTTCAGTATTCTTTACATTCAGAAAGTCGCCGTTGAAAACGTCATCACCACATCTTTAAAGAACATTGCTCATGAGCAAGATAAAGATCCGATTTGGAAAGACATTAAAAGTAAATGACATGAATAGACACACACACAGATTCGCCATTATTATCTGGTTAGAAGCAACACACTCTTCAAACGCTGCACTGTTGGTGACAAGCTATGAGTACTTTGCATTCCTGACGATTTTGTTAATAAGCTTATTTGGTACATTCATTTCAGCTACGCACATTTTGGTCCACGAAAATGTTATCATATTCTTTGGACGACTTGTTATTTTAATAATATGGAAAAGAGAATTCGAAGAGTCTTGTCTATTTGTAAACTTTGTAAATAGCTAAACCATCTACCATCTCACATCGTGCTCCGTTGTCTTCTATAAATCCTTCTCAATTAAAAGAATTTGCTGCTGTTGATCTCTTGGGACCCTTTGTCAGAACATCGAATGCATTTTCGTACGTTCTAGTCGCTGTTGAATTTACTTCAAAATTTGGTTCTTTCACACCATTACGTAAAGCCACTGCACGGTCTGTATCCAACGCCTTTGTTAAAAGTTTCTTACGTGAAGTTGGACACGTTAGCAAAGTCATTTCAGATAATGGACGTGATACCACGTGCTTATACGTTTGTGGCTATGGAGCGCCATCTATCACAAAGCGAAAAAAGTGGTCCAACTAAAACATTCATATTTCTTTACGTACTACACGAATATGTAATAAAAATGGGGGTTGCTATTTAAAAAACGCAGTTGATATCCGCTTGACCTATGACAGCGCCATCTAGCGGGCCAACCATAGCGCCATCTGGTTTCCCCCTTCAAGCTAGATGAGTTTCGTTCTTTGTAGTTTTTTCGTTTGATGCTTATTTCGTGAGATATTTGGCCCGGTCACTATCAATGGACCACCCTGTATATACTTATAAATATAAGTGGTGTCTCCTTTGTCAAGGAGTCCAGACAGAAAAGACTCCACTCATATCTACATTGAAGCGCCAATGAAACTGGTATAGGCATGCGTATTCAAATACAAAGAGATGTAAACAGCCAGAATACAGCACTGCGGCCAGCAACGCCTATAGAAGACAACAAGTGTCTAGCGCAGTTGTTAGATCGGTTACTACTGCTACAATGGCAGGTTATCAGCATTGAAATGAGTTTCTACGTGGTGTTATAGTCAGCAAACGAGTGATGGGACACAGCATCTCCGAGGTAGCGATGAGGAGCTGATTATCCCGTACGACCATTTAAGGAATGTACCGTGAATATTATGAATCCCGTAAACCATCACATCTCCGACATCGCTGAGGTCGGAAAAAGATCCTGCAAGAACCGGACCAATGGCGACTGAAGAGACTCGTTCAAAGTGACAGAAGTGCAACCCTTCGGCAAACTGCTGCAGATTTCAATGCTGGACCTTCAACAAGTGACAGCCGTCGAACCATTCAACGAAACATCATCGATGTGGGCTTCCGGAGCCGAAGGTCAATTCGTGTATCCTTGATGACTGCGTGACACAAAGTTACACACCTCGCCTGGGCACGTCAACACCGACAATGGACTTTGGACTGGGAATATGTTGCCTGATCGGACGAGTCTTCTTTAAAATGGTATCGAGCCGATGGACAAGTATGGAAACAACCTCATGAATCCATGGACACTGCACATCAGCACGGGATTTCTCAAGCTGGTGGATTCACTGCAATGGTGTGAGGCGCGTGCAGTTGGAGTGATATGGGATCCTGATATGTCTAGATACGACTCTGACATATGGCACAAAAATAAGCATCCTGTCGCATCACCTGCGTCCACTCGCGTCCATTGTGCATTCCGATGGACTTTGACAGTTCCAGCAGATTAATGCGACACCCTCCACGTCCAGAATTGCTACAGAGTGGCTCTAGAAACCCTCTTCTGAGTTTAAACACTTTTTCTGGCCACCAAACTCCCCAGACATTAACATTATTGAGCAAATTTGAGATGCCTTGGAACGTGCTGGGTTCAGAGGAGATCTCCACCCCTCGTACTCCTATGGTTTATGGACAGTCCTGAAGGGTTCATGGTGTCAGTTCCTTCAGCACTACTTCAGACATTAGTCGAGTGCATGCCTCGTCGTGTTGTCACACTTCTGCATGCTCGCAAGGGCCCTCACGATATTAGGCAGGTGTACCAGTTTCTTTGGCTCTTCAGTGTATAATTATATGGGCCCGACAGTTGTTTGATGGAAATGTTTAACAGTCGATGCACAACCTACGTCCCAGCTCCTACAGGAATCAGTTCTGCGAGTAGGGGGTTAAAAAGTGGGAATCGTTGCAGTGGGAGTGCGTTGGAGTTTGATTCGCACGGGACCCTGGTTCGGATTGTTGAGGTGGTTAAGGCAACAGTTCGAGACAAGCGGAACATCAGAGTTCGAGTCGCCGTCTGCTGTGTCCCCTGCGTTGCCGCAATGCCCCGTGCGGCTGGTTCTTTCCTGTCTCTTCCTATCCTGTTTCCTTTCCATTCGTTCCACATCAGTTATTCAGTTATATATGTCGTGAACCAGGAGTTCCATAGACAAATTATTGTCTAAAGCTCACATGGGGCACGCATAAAGATACTTTCACGTCTGAAGGTTTATCTCCATTGAGATTGATATTCTGTGTTTTGTTTGCTATGAACTCTGCAAACCAGTAGCGCAGCTAGTCTGATACTCCGTCCGGTCTTATCTTGTTCATTAGGCGGCAGTTCGGATCTGTATCGAACGCCTTGCGGAAGTCAAGGACGCGGCATCAGCTTGGCCGCCGTTAGCTGGGTCTCGTGGACGAACATAGCGAGTTGGGTTTCATACGATCGTTGTCTGCACAACCCGTGGTTATTCCTACAATGAAGTTCAGTAGTCTCCATAAACGTCACAATATGCGAGCATAAAAAATGTTCCGAAATAGTACAGCAGACAGAGAAATAGGATTACAGATTTGAGGGTCTTTTCAAAAATGGTTCAAATGGCTCTGAGCACTATGGGACTTAACATCTATGGTCATCAGTCCCCTAGAACTTAGAACTACTTAAACCTAACTAACCTAAGGACAGCACACAACACCCAGCCATCACGAGGCAGAGAAAATCCCTGACCCCGCCGGGAATCGAACCCGGGAACCCGGGCGTGGGAAGCAAGAACGCTACCGCACGACCACGAGATGCGGGCTGAGGGTCTTTTCAACGTCTCTTCCTGAGAACTGGAATGACCTATGCTTTTTTGTTTCATTGTGCTCCAGTGGCCTACGGCATACTGCCATTATAAGAGGAACAAGTTCTTTCGCTTTCTCTGTCTGGAATCGTATTGGTATCCTGCTAGGTCTAGTGGCCTTTCCTCTAATGTGCAATTTCAGCTGCTTTTCCATCCCGTGGTCAGTAACTTCGATACATGTCAGTTTTGACTTACGCGCAGAAATTTAAAGGAGTGACGAAAGTAGGAATTTCCTGGGTGAAACTATTGCTTAAAAGACAGTACTTATTTCGGCCCTCTCCTTGTCATCTTCCGTTTCGATGCCTTATTGACACAGAATGTCTGGACAAATGGCTTTAACCTTTTTACTCATTTAACTCAATAAAACTTCTTAGGATATTCTCTCAAGTCAGTAGTTAGAATTTTACTTTCGAATTCCTTCAACTCTTCACACAAGGCTCTCTTTACGCTAGTTTTGGCTTTGCTTGGTTACTGTCTTTCTTTGACGCTTTAGGTAGATCTAAATTCGCAGTGAAACCCTCTTTGGTTTTGCGGAAACTTTCTAAAACGACTGTCGAACCGCAGCCGGTCTTTTCCATCCACCACAATTTTGCTCGGCATATATTGGGTCGGTGCATTAGTTCGTAACGTTTTCCATAAGATTAATAAGCACAACAGATACACATGACAGAGACTTTAGTAGTCAATAATACATTCTCCTTCACTATTTATAACAGCGTACCAACGCTGGGGTGACTTCTCGATCCCACGACAGAAGAAATCACGTGGTTTTCAGACGAAGAACTCATTGAGCCATGTTCAGAGCTCATTTTCATTCGGGAAGGAAGTTTCTTGGAGGTTGTTCGATAGAGAGAAGAAAATGTAAAAAATCTGATGACGCAAGGTCAGGTGAATAAGGTGGGTGCGGAATGACTTCCCAACCCAACTCCTGTGTAGTGTTTTTTGTCAGTCTAGCGTACTGTGGAGGGTTGTCGTCGTGAGTAGTATCACTTCACGCAGCCTTCTTGGTTGTTGTTCTTGTATTGTGTCTGCAAGACGTCTCATTGTTGATAATAAATGTCAGCAGTGATGGTTATACCTCGAGGAAGCAATTCTTAGTACACAACACCGTCGCTGTTCCACCAGATGCATAACATTATTTTTTGTCGATGCTTGCAGGTCTTCGTACCGGGAGTCGCTGCGTTGTTTCGGTTCAACCCTTAATTTTTTCCTTAGGTTTGCATAAAGACACCATTTCTCATCAACAGTAACTATACAGGATAGGAATGGTCGATGTTTGTGAACCAATTAATGGCAAGCAAGAAGAGATGCACCTGGTGATTTCTGTGATTTTGGCTTAGAGCATGCGGTACCCACACACTCGATATTCGAACTTTCCCCACGCATGCAGATGTCGCACTGCACTTCTGGGAGATTCATTGGGTGAGTCCTTAGAAAATGTAGTCCATCAACATAGGAGGTAGCTTACAAAACACTCGTTCGACCTATACTTGAGTATTGCTCGTCAGAGTGGGATCCGTAACAGGTCGGGTTGACTGAGGAGATAGAGAAGATCCAAAGAAGAGCGGCGCGTTTCGTCACAGGGTTATTTGGTAAGCGTGATAGCGTTACGGAGATGTTTAGCAAACTCAAGTGGCAGACTCTGAAAGAGAGGCGCTCTGCATCGCGGTGTAGTTTGCTGTCCAGGTTTCGAGAGGGTGCAATTCTGCATAAGGAATCGAACATATTGCTTCCCCCTACTTACACCTCCTGAGACTTATACCTCCTGAGGAGATCACGAATGTAAAATTCGAGAGATTCGAGAGCGCACGGAGGCTTTCCGGCAGTCGTTCTTCCCGCGAACCATACGCGGCTGGAACAGGAAAGGGAGGTAATGCAGTGGCACGTAAAGTGCCCTCCACCACGCACCGTTGGGTGGCTAGCGGAGTATAAATGTAGGTGTAGATGTAGATCTCGATTACGCTGACGTGGAACGTTGTGGATTAACGTGTTTAAACAATATTCACAAAATCCTGAAGTTCTTCCTGAACATGGGAAGTATCTAATGTCAAAAAGATCCTCCTCAAAATAAGAAAACCGTTTTCTTGTCGTACTTTTCCCAGTGGCATTATCCCCATATATATTGCGCAAATTCTTATGGCTGCCTCCGTTGCTGTCACTCAAACAGAAGAATATGTTGGAAATGTTCCAATTTCTCCACTTTGCATTCCATTTTCTAGAGTCCACAGCTCCACTCACTCTCTCCAATATGTAAACTCAAACAGCAACAGTGAACACTAAATAAAAATGACAATCGATAAATAAACCCATAGCAACCGGAATACCAACATGCAAAACAAGAACTCTACGAACTTGTGCACCAACCTCATATTGTCTAAGGCATACTGAACAATCTCGCGAACTTTGACCACTGATGCTCATCATTTTCGTTCCTGCAGACTAATTTTTCATGTTGACCGATCAATTAATCTGTAACCTGTTTTCCCGACAGGAATGGAAATTTCACTGACTAACAAACCAACTTCTCGGGGGTAGAGCTTTCGGTTCCATTTGAACTCATACCCATGCTGATACTGACTCTGCTGAGCTTGACAAGGCATAGTTAGTTGTTTTAACATGCCCTCTGCGCACCACCCACAAGAATGTTTCCCCTTTTGTAGCGTCGCACTGAATTACACATCTATGAGGATTGGATAGTTGCTGACGTTTCTATCCATATATTTCAAATTTCATAAAGAATAATGCGTCTTTCAAAAGTTACTAGAGGACACATGCAATTGAAAACGAATTCACCACCACGTTTCAATGCGACTGCTGATTCCCGAAATATGTCTTGACGGGAAAATAAGGTTCAATTGCCATCTTAGGTACAGCACACATGGTAGTTTTAATTGAATTCATTCATGAAAATCGTGACACTAATCTTCATACTTCATGCGCGGCACTGTACAGGTCCTCACAAAGCTACTACTCATAGTTGTCTAGATAGGAGTAGTTCAAACCAGCGACTCTGAAATAAAATATCACATTCTATGTCCCTTTTTTATAGCAAATTCATTACGTTTCTAAATGAGTTGTATGTTCTCTTGGAAAAACGTGGCTTTGGGTTTCTTGTTTCATTATATACTATAAAACTCTGTAATAGCAGGAAAACAGCAATTTACTTCGTGAAGAGACTTCTGCCAGTTGTAAATGACGTAATCATCGTATCACTAGCATCCGGGACCATTTTTATGCACATTTGGAGACTGCAATTGCAAGATGCTAAATGACTTACTTGATTAACTCCATCAAATGTCTGTTTTATTTTATGACTCCGATGTTGATGAGGATGGAAACGTTGTTCATTATTTTCTTGTTCATTTCTTTCTATGAATTTGTTTTCACTACTCTCATTTCATTGGAAGACGGCTGCTACAGTACTACTTTTTCTGGGGTGAATCGAATTTTTCTTCGCCTCTTTGCCACCCCCAGAAAAGTAATATCACTTCTTATTCCCAACCTGGGCCCAAGTTAATGAAAGATAGCTATTTTGCGTAAAGTTTGTTAATATTAGTATATTACTGAATTGTAATTTCTTTTTCGTGCTATACGAAAAAGGATTTTAACCCAAAGAATATTAAAGAAAGGACTGTCTGTTTAAAAGAAGAAGAAAGATATCGAAAGTTACTTGGCACTGTTATTTACAGTAAACTAATTTTAGAATTTATTTGGTAACAAGACAGGATTGATGTCATAACGTTGCACCGACAGCAGTAAGTAGCGCAGGACAATGCCTCATTTGTTTTGCTTCATTTGTTAGTGTAACAGCATTAATTTCTTGTTAATAATGAATTACTAATTCTATCCCCACTTCCATATAATCGCTGGTAAGATAGAAAATAAAATTTTAAAGTTTATATGTAAATTAAAATAGCGTAATCAATTTTCGCAGAATGGCTGATGCTCTGGTAGCACCATAAAGAGGACAATTCTTGCATGTTTGTCTCTCAGAGAGATATTTTATATGATAACTGCAGCGACTGACAGCACACTCTAACTGTAGCACTGTTGACAATTTCTATACATAACCGTAAAGAACTATTTCTTGCTGTCCTAGTAACGAAATTAGTATGGTTAAAACCCGATCTCAAAATAATATGATGGAACAAAGTGAACAAAGTAATACTAATCCCCTAGCTGGAAACAACATGCCCTTTGAACCAGCCGTGGACGATATTCGTGAGGCACTAAATGAAACCGACTCCCGACCTGCGAGTGCAACTACTACGAGGACTTCTGATCCAGCAGAAGACCCGCTCAGATAAATACGAAGATCAATTGATCAACAAGCTGAAACGTTAAAGTTAGAACTAGCCGAACACAGCAAACAACAGAAAAACAGTTAAAATTAAAACTGATCATAACGAACAACAGACCGAACAATTAAAGTTAGAATTACCCAAACAGAACAAACAGGAAGCTGAATAATTGGAAACATATTTGAGCAATCACATTACAGAACAAGTACGATTACAAACAGACCATAATAAGACAGATTTAGAACCTACAGAAATGAAATTTCCACTTCGCAAAGGCTGGTCCGTGGGATTCCTGAAACTGTTGGAAATTTGGTAGAAGGTTTGGTCTGAAACAACTGGATCACACTACATTAAAAACTACAATTCAGGATGTTGAGAATCAGGTACAGAATATTTCTGCTGAACATGAAAGGAAGTTGAATAAATTTCTAGGAAATCAAGACCGAGAAATACATAAAATGCTTGATCTTCAGTTAAATAATGCAAATCAGCAAACAATAACTAAAATATACCAAGAGCAACATACAGCTTTGCAGTCTGACCAAGTTGAATTACGTCAAATCAAAACTACACTGACAGACGAATTAGCGAAGTGATGTCATGAGGTAGTTTAACAGATGAACAATATTCAGAGGCAGTTATCTATTGTCAGGGGAACTGTGTGTGTATCTGCCTCCCCAGTCCATAGAATTAGTGAGATACATACTAATCCAGACGTGTCTAATAACAGGCAGGGAGAGGGAGTGAGAACTCGTGACATGTCAGCGCCATGTTTACCTTACGATATGGGAACTAGGACTTCCCTATCATTAAAATTGCATGAAGAAAGCCCATTGAAGTATAGACAATTCCGGCTTTTCTTCCACAAAAAACAAATATTCATACAGTTGTATTCATCCATTCATTCAAGGGTATTTTACCAAGGCCATGGGCTGAGCAACGGAAGATTCATCACACTGTAGACTGTATAGAAGTAGAAGGGGTCCTTTAGGCCTCAGAAACAATAGAGCACTGTCAAACTTATGAGGAATTTAAGCAAAACTTTCTCAAGAATTATTGGTCTATCTATATTCAAGAGAGACTGAGAAAGGATGTATTTAATCCTGAAGTGTATTATGCCTGTCGAGGGAGTGTGAGGAAATATTTTGAACGGTACTTGAACAAGACCCGTTAATCGGATAAACCGGTCTCACATAGAGATGTGCTTCGCGTTTTAAAGAGGAAATTACTTACAGAAATTCTCGAGAAGCTAGTTCATGTACCTGAAACTGATCTTGAGCAAATTATGCCAACTCTTGAGCCCACTGATCTTATTTACGAAGATTCGAAGAATGGTTGAGGTGCCGGTCTGAGGAATAACAATCCAGGTCAGTCGGCTCGTCCGTGACAAACCTTCAATAATGCCGGTAGGCAGCCCAACCGCAGACGACGTGACTTTGATGTTCAGCGCTCTGCAGTTTTGAAGTAATATAACGCACGCCACAGACATGATTCTTCAAACTCCTGTAAATGGAAAAGAACTGAAAATAGGCGCCATCATGGCTATATTAATAACAGTAATGATAGTAGTACCAACAGAGGTCAGTGGCATGGTGATAACCAAGATAGTGTCTGGAACCATGAGCAAGTGTCCCTTGTACTATTTAGTGGAAGTAAATACTCACGTTCAACACGATCGAACGCAGAATTGGAACACAGACGGGAACTGGAGACAACCGAATCCGACGATCCATGTAGCTTAAATTGAGGAAGCATCGCCTTTGGGGAATGACAACCCGTCAAACTACATTCACTAGCATCCAGGCCTCCGCTGATGACTACGGACTGGAGTGAAGGCAGTGATTCTGGCAGAGCGAACCTCTTAAGGTATAATGATGACCTGGATATCAGAGAGGACTGACAAAAGATAAACCTGAATGTAAGAGTGAACCGAATGAGGTAGTTCAGGTGTAAATAACTATAATTATGTGTATGATTCCACAGTTTTTTTATATGGAAGCAGAAACGAATGTACTATCCAAAAGCTTGTCTGATAAAATTAATGCTATCATAAGGCTTCTTACATACGCATAACAAATCTGTAGCATAATTTGTGCTGTTGGGTGTAGATCAAAACCGGTCAAACTACACTCTCAAACACAAATAATAATCAAAGGTGGAGCAACATTGGGCGCATTCCTCGTGGTGGAGAATTTAAATGAGAGCTACATCTTTGGTACGAAATTCGTAAGAGCGAGGAACACAAAAATAGTCCTCGACTCTTGGGAGACGCTATTTACAAATCGATGAACTAAATGTGGCAGCGGATTTGCTAAGAGTAAAGGAAACGCATGGTAAATTCGAATTTTCATAAGAAGAATGACACATCACTTGTCCTACGAACAGCAAACGGAACTTAGAGAGCTATTATCCAAATACCTATCTGTATCTGAGAAAAAGATCTAGTCTCATTAATTCATATATGTCCCACATGGAGGTAAAATCTCATGAAACGTTTTGCCACTCGATTCCTTAGTCCAAGAGGTGACTGTAAAAAGAGAGATTCAGCAAATGATAAACTGGCAGATTAGCTTATATTGTGGCTCTTTAAATATAGTAGATCCTGACAATTGGAATAATTACTTTATTTCCCGTACACATTTACGTTGCCCTGAATTTACCGTTTATGCCCAACAGAACATTAATGATGTAATCGCTCTTATTGTGTATCTATAAAGTAATGTTGGATAGCAATGCATTTATCATCTATGTATAGTACATCCCATATACTTACACAGAAACGTGCGTAAATGTATATATTTTTTAGTAGTAATAAGAGTATAAAGTAAAACCTAAAAGAACTATAAGTGATTCCTATTTTATTAAGAGAGACATTCGAAGTTGATCATACTGCCTCTAGAAGTTAACTAAACAGTTGCCACTGTTAAAATTACGCACAGAATGTTTCTTTTGAGTAACTTCAATGTAACACGATGCATTGGTCTTGAGTTTCTATTCCGAGAGTGAATCATCACCGTACTCTGCCTTAACAACTTAAACACTGCATGTGAGTATCGAATGAGTAGTTTGCGGTAAATATTTTTTTTATTGTGCTGTAGAGGGTGTCTTTGTGAAGTACACTTACTACTCTGCTGACACCTCTAATTGTTTATAGACAATTAGTTAAAGCAAACACTGAGAGACATTGTCTTATCTTAAGTTTAAGGTTCTAGGCTATTCTTATATTATTTCTGGGATCATAAAGCATTGGCCCTAGCCATGGGGTAAGGAAATGGTATTATTTTACAAAGCCTATTAACGTATTATGTTCGTCTGAATAAGTATGTACTTTATAACTAATGTAATTTAAGTAAACCATAGCAGCCCTCTCAGTGAGAGGGTACGAGCAGTGAACTGGCAATATTGTCTGGACAAGTCATCTCGTTGTTTCAACAAGTGAGTAAGTTCTGTGTTCCATTTGATGCGCAAACGCTAGACAAGGTAATGTGAAGAAAACAAAAGCTGTGGTATAGCTCGGGCAAGAAACCAATTTGTGAAAAGCGAGGTCAGTAAACAAGTAAATGAGAAAAACTAATACTTCCCTAGCTACTGACTTCAGTCTGATTGGAAAATGGTTCCTCAGGAGGACTCCTTTCTAGTCCGAGTGTATAGTGCGTGATCACGAAACCAGAAACAAGAATCTGATCCTCTTTGAATGAGCTGCGCATTCGAATTAATGCGCTGCATTCTTGACTGTAACGGCTGCTTAAAGTTACCATAAATATAAACATTTGTTATTGATGGACGCTGTTGCAGTGCCTTGATTTACTGAACTCTTAAGAAACTAAGACAGTGATGCATCGTAGAACATGTCTCCCCTCACGGTAATACATAAATAAAACTTAGGCTAATTTTGAGAATATGAAAACTTTATTTAAAATGATGATGGGTGGTAAATACAATGTTTTCTTCCAGTACAAAATCTCCATGATACTGTGCTGGTTTTTTACAATTTTTGAAAAAGTATTTTTCTTGGAACTCTTCACCGTGAGATGCCGATGGGGAGGCAGAGGTGCCACAGGCCTTCGGTGCTACGTGTCTCGATCTGTACCATTAAACAATGGTCCTGCCTCGTTCGAATCTGGTGATGGATCCTGAGTCTATCTAATCCAACATCCTTAGGTCAGCTTCTCAATCCATCCATTTTCACTCTCCGTCTTTCAACGATCCACTGCCTCCAACGTAGACTAATTAATAACTGCTGAAACTTACATTAAATAATTGACACTTTCAAAGAACTATCTTTCTGTTATGTCGCATTACTGTTATTTTCATTTAATGTCTACAGAACATGTTACTTGACTTGTCACTGTTATCAACGATGTTTATCATACTTGTCGATTCATTAAAATATTTGACAATTATTCACTGAACGTCTTGCCAGTTTATTTTCTGTTAAACATTAAATTATAGAACTAGATATGAGTATTGTAAAACGTTCAATATCAGACTTTGGTGAAATTGCTTAATTATTTAGTACTTTATGTTTCATTCATCCGGAAGTCTGATAGTCTGAAAAATCTTGCCACAAGTTTTTCGTAATCGCTCAGGTTTTTCCTGCTGGCCTTGGCCGAATGGGGGACTTCGGTCATCAAGTGTTTTCCTGAGCTTAGTAATTGTTTTCAGGCTATTACACTGAATGAGATCTTAGGATAGTTACAATAATACTAATGCAAATCGTATATGACACTATAACCATTACCCAACTACACCGATTGTTGACAATGTACAACATATTTTTTTATCCGAATGTTATTGCGAACTTCACTAATATTGTAAAAAAAAGTTACCTATGGGTGACAAGAGCACGGAACTTTGCAACAAACGGTCGTATATTGTCCGACAGAATCACTACTTGAAAGTAGAGGTTGATGGACAATTTTTGTTGCTTTGAAGTTAAATGATGAGGAAGACCACTACAATTGACTGTTTTATTTGTTTCAGTACTTTGTTAGCTCCACAGATGTGAAAATTGCCGAACTATCAGTTTAATAAGTCACAGCTGCAAAATACTAACACGAATTCTTTACAGACGAATGGAAAAACTGGGAGAAGCCGACCTCGGGGAAGATCAGTTTGGATTCCGTAGAAATATTGGAACACGTAAGGCAATACTGACCTTAAGACTTATCTTAGAAGAAAGATTAAGAAAAGGCAAACCTGCGTTTCTAGCATTTGTAGACTTAGAGAAAGCTTTTGTCAATGTTGACTGGAATACTCTCTTTCAAATTCTAATGGTGGCAGGGGTAAAATACAGGGAGCGAAAGGCTATTTACAATTTGTACAGAAACCAGATGGCAGTTATAAGAGTCGAGGGGTATGAAAGGGAAGCAGTGGTTGGGAAGGGACTGAGACAGGGTTGTAGCCTCTCCCCGATGTTATTCAATCAGTATATTGAGCAAGCAGTAAAGGAAACAAAAGAAAAATTCGGAGTAGGTATTAAAATCCATGGAGAAGAAACAAAAACTTTTAGGTTCGCCGATGACATTGTAATTCTGTCAGAGACATCAAAGGACTTGAAAGAGCAGTTGAAAGGAATGGACAGTGTCTTGAAAGAAGGATATAAGATGAACATCAACAAAAGCAAAACGAGGATAATGGAATGTAGTCGAATTAAGTCGGGCGATGCTGAGGGAATTAGATTAGGAAATGAGACACTTAAAGTAATAAAAGAGTTTTTCTATTTGGGGTGCAAAATAACTGATGATGGTCGAAGTAGAGAAGATATAAAATGTAGACTGGCAATGGCAAGGAAAGCGTTTCTGAAGAAGAGACATTTGTTAACATCGAGTATAGATTTAAGTGTCAGGAAGTCGTTTCTGAAAGTATTTTTATGGAGTGTAGCCATGTATGGAAGTGAAACGTGGATGATAAGTAGTTTGGACAAGAAGAGAATAGAGGCTTTCGAAATGTGGTGCTACAGAACAATTCTGAAGGTTTAGATGGGTAGATCACACAACTAATGAGGAGGTATTGAATAAAATTTGGGAGAAGAGGAGTTTGTGGCACAACTTGACAAGAAGAAGCGACCGGTTGGTAGGACATGTTCTGAGGCATCAAGGGGTCACCAGTTTAGTACTGGAGGGGAGCGTGGAGGGTAAAAGTCGTAGAGGGAGACCGAGGGATGAATACACTAAGCAGATTCAGAAGGATGTAGGTTGCAGTAAGTACTGGGAGATGAAGAAGCTTGCACAGGATAGGGTAGAATGGAGAGCTGCATCAAACCAGTCTCAGGACTGAAGACCACAACAACAAACAACATCTTTGTTAGCTATTAATATCAATCTTATTTCATTGGACTTAAAAATGAACCAGTTACGGTTTTTATAATGATTAGCATTTGACTCGCTGACGTCTTTTAATGTGAAGCCGTCTGTATAATCTGTTGCAATAATTTATGGAATAAGCTGGACACTGATCTGCCCAGCTCTTCAAGCCATCCCTTTTCTGTTTACGGTGGTTATCCATCGGTGATTTCTACTTTGCTTACAGTTATATATGAGGTACAGATGATTTGTTCATAATGTTGAAGAAGACTATTTTTTTGCTAGATCCACTGATAAACCGAAACATTATGACCACCTACTTAATAGCGTGTTTGCTCAGCTTTGTAACGCAGTACAGAAGCGCTTCTGCGTGGCGTAGATTCGGCAGCTCCTTGGTAGGTTTCCGACGTATGTGGCGCCAATGTCTACAAAGACGTCACCCAACTGCCATAAATTACAGGCCGGTGGTCTGTGGGCGCATAGCTAGCGCGCGATAGGATCACAGATCAGATATGTACCATCGAGTTCAGATCAGGCTTTTTTGTTTCCCGAGACGTTAGCGTTAAGTTCGCTATCATCTTTCTCAAACCACTGTAGCATTATTCTGGACTAGATACGCCGATGGGGTGCAAGTGGACCACAGTCCCATGGACGTCCAGGTGAATATTCTCCGTAGGATAATATTGCTCCCCCCTCCACCCCAACCCCCCCCCCTCCCCCTCCACCTAGCCTGTGTTTGTGGCGGTGAATGTTTCGAGCAGCCGTTTGCATGGGGCATGGGTGAAGGCTCATTCGCACTCTACCATCGACCTGGTGTAAAAAGAAACGTGACACATCAGCTCAGGTGACACCTTTCCCTTGACTCGTGGCTCAGCGTCGACGATCCCGTATCCACTGCAGTCTTAACTGACGATGTCGTTGGGTCAACAATGAATCACGTAAGGGTCGCCTGCTGCTGAGCCCCATATTCAACATATTCAACAATGGGAGCTGAACAGTATGCTCCAAACACTTGCGCCTGCACAAGCGTTGTAGTCTGTCGTGAGATTCTAAACAGATCTCCACCTACCCTGCTCTTACAGGGCGGGCAAGGCTCCGAACTCCACACTGTGTGACAGGCGAGGAAGTCCAACATCTTATCGCTTTTTAGCATGCGATCACCTGACCAGTTTCGCCTTTGCCGAGATGTTGCTTCCCAGGCGCCGGGCCTTAACTATGTGGCCCAGTCTCTGAATGTGTTGTCAGTATACTATCACATCCGTGTGCCATATCGTCGGTAGAATGATTCCCAATTCGTCTGTTCCGATTTTATACTTCCCTTATCGTGCCTTCAGTGACGTTGTGAGCGTTCATTAGTGTGTGACAATACTCCTTGCGGCACAAAATTTAATACTGGTCATCAAAATCCTCCTTAAAGCTACCAGTGACCCCTAGAGGAAGAACTAGAAGAGTGTGTCCGGTGGTCTACACCACGTGAAATTATTCATAAAGGCAGATGACTTGGTTAGGGCAATAACATGATGCAAGTTATGTGACGGCAATCCTTTGGAAGCATTTTTGATGCGGTTGGTCGTTCTTCTTTGTCAAATACGATAGCAACTTCAGTAGTTTCTGCGAGGTGCATCATATTGAGATGGCTATAATACATAGTTGTAGAAGGGAATGGTACACGTTAATGCTGACGGAGAATGTTAAAATAATTTCTCTGGTATAGAAATAAAAGTCACATATTAGGTCTAGTGACCAAAGAACACGTAAATAACAACCGCTCTACAGAATATGACAAACGTAGAGAAAGTAAAATCATAACTTAATTGAAAAAGCTTTTAAGAGGTAGAAGCTATACTCCATCATGCTATGGCTTGCACTGTTGTGTATAATGCCTATATATAGCGCTCTGTCAGGCTTTCCAGTTTGCTATTTGTTGTTCATGACTCAGCCACTAAAGTGACTATCTTCTCCACGCTTGTTAGTTTATTAAGTTCACCTGAAAATTCGTTGTAAGAACTTTATTCCGAGGCATTATACTCGTTTAAAAAGTGACATGGTGCTGCCACGTTGTTACAGAAATTTACTATTATTTTTTCAGTACATACTTCTTATCACATTATTACACGTTAGGATATTAAACATGTTCACTCGCTCTGCACTCCTTTATCAAAAATTCCAAGTTTTTCTCTGTTTGAACTGTTGTCGCAGTGGAGATTTCAGTTTGTCGTCTGTATACGGTAGGATATTGTCAATCATGTACGTTGCATCCTACCAGTATCCAGTTAAAAATTCTCCGTGTACAGCGCTTTACAGCACTGCTTATAGGGGGTGTACCAAAACTTAAATGTCTACGCTGTTTAGACGGTAGGGGAGCTTAAACAGAATAATTTGAGGTAGGGAACTTAAGATCGGAAATGAATACTTCAGGTGGTATGAAGTCTTGAATGGCAACGAGTTATCTTCTGCTGTTATCGCAACCAGCTATAGAAAAACACATTATCTAATTCGTATATTTCAATGAAGTGGTGTTGAAAGCTACAATTTTATAAAAATACCATCAGTTGGCACTATTTATTGCACAACTATTTTTCAGACCTCCCCACTTACCTCTTTCTAAAAAGTCACGTTTTCATACCATGTAACTATACACATTCTAGTCGTTTATGTATGGAAATGTCCTATACCTTGTGGTTATAAATAAAGTGCAGCTACTCACTGTGGTCCAATATGGGCTGTAATTATCGCATGGCAGTGAAACTGGGTGGATATGCTAATGCGTTATAGAGGAATCGGTTTACGTTGGAAAAAATTAGTTCCAATGTTGGCCACCAGGTGCAAACCTGTCATTGTACAGCATCTCGTCGACGTCTCCACTGCTCATACTGAACAAACTGTGTAGGCGGCGGTTAACAATGAAATCAGTATTATGCCTTGCTCGCTTGTTTGACCTTTTCTGCCCAAGTCCCGTTCCTAATCCACTGTGTAGGGAAATACTTCTATTCATCATTCTTCCATTATTCATTTGTTTGTAGGGAATGATGCCGGCTTTGAATAAACCATTCTCAAGACCTTACGGCAGCATTTGCTTTCCCGGAACTACTGTACATTAAATTAAATGTTTGCCCTCACTCCATAACGCACGGCAGCAGCGGCAAGAGGAGAGGAAGTAGCGGAAGAGGACGACAGTAGCCTCCTGTGGGTCGCATGGAAGACTTCGCGCGTCCCCAGAAGCTGCGGGCTTACGTAATGGCAGTGGCGGCAGTGTCTGCGAGCCTACAAATAGAGGTGTGGGCGTCGGCCGCCTCCATCTGACATGCATCCGCGGACGCTCGCCCTGCTGGCGTCTCTCATCGTTGCTGCTGTCTGCGGGGGCGGCGTCGGCGTCGTCGCACAGCCAGGTGAGCCGTCGCCGCACATCCAGGGCCGACACCGACGCACTGTCACTTGTTAGCCACTTCATTGCTCGTGATTTAGGTTACTAGTGGTTTCGATCGTGCCTGAGGTCCAACACAACCATGTGCAATGCCTAACATGCGTCCCTCTACACTGCGCAAAAGAATGAATGTATCACGTTTTTCAAACCCCATCGTTTTCTCCCCTTGCGACACAAAGTTCTAAATTTGGCTCAAAGGTACTTACCACCTTTCCGTGTAATGGTGCAGAAGCTGTAAGTGGTCTGTTTAGGTGTTTATATAGGTAACGCCACGTAGAGCTCTGTATGAAAATCACTGGCTGTACTGTGTGCAGTCTGTGGCTGGTTGGCGTTGTTGTAATACTCGCCATTGTAGTACGCAGTTGGCTGTTAACAGCGCGTAGCGTTGCGCAGTTGGAGGTGAGCAGCCAGCAGTGGTGGATGTGGGGAAGTGTGATGGCGGATTTTTGAGAACGGATGATCTGGACGTCTGTCCATCAGAGATAGTAAATTTGTAAGACTGGATGTCATGAACTGATATATATATTATGACTTTTGAACACTATTGGCCGGCCGCGGTGGTCTCGCGGTTAAGGCGCTCAGTCCGGAACCGCGCGACTGCTACGGTCGCAGGTTCGAATCCTGCCTCGGGCATGGATGTGTGTGATGTCCTTAGGTTAGTTAGGTTTAAGTAGTTCTAAGTTCTAGGGGACTGATGACCACAGAAGTTAAGTCCCATAGTGCTCAGAGCCATTTGAACCATTTTTTTGAACACTATTAAGGTAAATACATTGTTTGTTCTGTACCAAAATCTTTCATTTGCTAACTATGCCTATCAGTAGTTAGTGCCTTCAGTAGTTAGAATTTTTTATTTAGGTGGCAGTATTGGCGCTCGCTGTATTGCAGTAGTTCGAGTAACGAAGATTTTTGTGAGGTAAGAATTCATGAAAGGTATAGGTTATTGTTAGTCAGGACCATTCTTTTGTAGGGATTACTGAAAGTCAGGTTGCGTTGCGCTAAAAATATTGTGTGTCACTTTAGTGAATGTCTGAGTACGTTCAGTTTTGCTCAGCTGTTTGAAAATCAAATAATGTAAGAGGTTTATCAGCACAGTAATTCATTAATTTTTCTAAGGGGGCGTTTCAAAGCATGGCGGCCTGCGACGTAACCTGCGGTCTCTACGACACTCCAGACAGCAAGGTGGCGAGATATGCGAGAAAAAAACCACAGGTAAGAGTTCTTATCAGGTTCAGGGTGCGTTAATGAGGTCATATTGCCACCAAATTTAACAGTTCTGCCTAACACCAACGTGGGCGTTTCACTCGCTGGGAAGGACACACACAGATCCCCCTTGGCCACCTACCACCCCTTCTCGAAACCGTGTCAGACACACCGCCGTTCAGAAAGAACACGAAAAGGGAGGAGGTGACGTAAAGGGCGTCAATGAAACCGCCCCTTCCCTTGGAGCGTCCATTTGCACACATTTCGGTGTCGAAAAGTACAGTGTGCAGTATGATGTGCAACAAAACGATGTTCTTGACAACCTTTGACGCAGACGAGGCTGCAAGCCTAGCGAAGGTGATATGACCCCTATGGTGAGTAGCGGGACCACCATTTTCGCTGTTGTGTACAGGGTGGAACCACAAGGGACTGTTCAAAACAATTCGACAAAATTTGTTCATGATAAGAGCTAGAAACGGCTGTTTACGCTTTTTCAGTCCTCCCGCTCGCTCCCTCTTGCGGCATGATCACAATTGATGAGGGGGCGGGAATCATTCTAACACACTATCCTCGGGCATGGATGCGTGTGTTGTCCTTAGGTTACCTAGGCTTAAGTAGTTCTAAGTTCTAGGGGACTGATGACCTTAGAAGTTAAGTCCCATAGTGCTCAGAGCCATTTGAACCATCTGAACACACTACCAGACTACACAGGTGTCCGATTCCTGATTCTGTCGTAACGAAGGATGCTTCTCACCGAATGAGAATTTTCATTCCCTGGACATTCTAACAACCCTACCACAACAAAGGTTAAAATTTAATAATGATTGTGGTGTTGCTCACGCTGCTAAATACTGCGTTTTCGGGCAACAACAAAGTTATTATGTGGCAGGTGTCATTAGAGCACAGTTAATAAAGTCATTTCATGTAATAATGAATAAGCTAGGCACTCATCTTTTCGTGTTTCCCACGCTGGTCTCGTTGTAAAATCATTGCTCAATCGTCGAAAATCTAGGTGATGATTCTAAGCTCGGATGCAAAGAGGCCTAGGTTTTATTCTGCTATATTCAAAAGTTTTATAGATGTGTTTCACAAACCATTCTTGAAGATTACACCTTTGAAAGTTAGCATAATGGTGATGTAAAAAAATAATCAGCACTCCGAATTTAAGTTTCACTTCCTTTTTTGTTGCTTTTGCTGCAATATCACGTAACACAATACAAAACATACGTGAAAACATCTTCCTCACTGTTAAAGTTCACATTTTATAAGCTAACTACAATATGTGTCTTTCCAATACCACGTCCAAGACCTGACTCTCTCCGGGTCCGACTCTCTAACTCTCATAATCGCTTACGCGCCCAAGTACGTCAGAGATCATAGTCACAAAAGAAAGAATACACATAAAAATAGTATCATTGCAATATAAACGTATCGATGTATCAAAGTAGCTCTGCATTAATGAAACCAAATCTGAATATTGTTTCAGAAATATGTTAACTACTTTACAGAAACACAGTAGAATATTGCTGGTATCGAGAGGTTCAGGTGAGGTGCCGTAATGGTTGCATAATTCAAGTACCATTACAACATGTACTGCAGCTTGTTCAAAAAATTCATTTCCTTCTTCATCCGGATCTTCTTCAGCAGCTGCCTCCATTACCCAATGCGTACTTTCGACCTGGTTTTGTAATTACTAAAATAACATTGCATAACGTCCCTCTGCACGAGCTAGCAACACTGTAAGATGTGGAAATTTCTGTAGGATTTTTCGCTTTCCATTTGAGCAGCTGTAGCGTTGTTATGTTTATATGGTCTTTTGTAACATACGGTGTACTGCAAACGCAAAAGCGATATATCGGGCACAATTATCTCTTAATTTTTTAAAAATAGCGTTTCATCTCATGTAACTGTGTAGGCAAAAGCTTTGTAGTCATTATTCATACAGCATATGATGTGAAGAACACTGAAGTATGTAATCAACAACTGGAGGAAAATTTTCCTCAAAAATATATATTGGTGCATAAATGCATGGAGATTTTGTTTGGCGTGCTTTCACGCAGGTTTCTATAAGCATATTTCTTAATCACCACTCTTTATTTGAGTTTCTATATTTGTTCTTGTGTAAACTTATTGAATATTGCGTACTTGAAAGTTATGAGATTTGTTGTTTAAGCCTTACAAAATGGAGCACGAAACGGAAAAGTCGAATACTTGTGACATTTTGTTCTCTTTGGATTTAATAGGGGGTTGCAGGTGTCGATGGGAACTGGAAACATTTGTGTCGTGTGAGGGGTAAGTGCCTCTAAGATATAACGTCAGAAAGTAGTTGTTGTTTCAGGTATGATCGTTTCGGCATGATTTATTCGCCACATTCAAGAAGACCAGTGGGCTCTGATGGCAAATATGACGAACTGAGGCCATTTAACCTTAGTGAGATGACTAAATTAAGTGGTCTATGTTGGGGAAAAAAGAAAGAAGCGAAGTTTAGTGTCAGAGGCCCCGTTGACTATGAGTTCCTTAGAGACAAAGCAGGAGCTGCAATTGGGAAGGATGGAAAGGATATCAACCGTGCCCATTCAAAGGAAAGATCTCAGCGTTTGTCTTAGTCGACTTAAGAGAATAATGTAAAACTTAAATCAGGAATACAGACAGGGATTTGTACCACTATGTGTCAAAAAAAAAGAAAATAATCGTTAGTCCTAACAAAAAATTGCTAGTGTGAAACCTCAGAATGTAATGTTACGCATCTGGTGGAATAAAGAAGGTGTTTTCTGTAATGAACTGCCATCCTGGGTGTGACCGTCGCAGTTGAAGCTTGCTGCCAACAATTAAGATGCCTTGTCGTCACATAAAAAAAAAAAAAAACTAACCAAAGAAACCGCATCGAGCGTTGCCACAGTACGAGAACACCCCTCTGCACTCTGCTGATCCCGCAGAATACTTTACTGACTGCGTGTTATATGCAGTATTTCATCACAACTGCTTCTCCTTTCTTGCTGTCAGAAGCTTGAATCGAACTTACGCTACACTCAATCACTTGTTTCATATCCTACACAGCTTTTTGCATCCTATTTTGTGGTTGATCTGTATGATTTCCTTGCAAGCATTAGCTTTTCTGATTCGAAACTATGTTTTGTGCAGCTTATGAAATTTCCTTTCTTAATATCCGCGTTTTCTAATAAGTGTTACGTTGTCTTACTACTTGCATTACATGTGTTAGAGGTGGTGTCAATGAAAGCGTTAATAAGGAAAACTGTTTGCAAGTGTATAATATTAAAATCTATGTTTCTTGCTCATAATGTTAATAGCGTCTAGTGACACTAAAAACATGAATCGCTTTCGGTGAATGAATTATTTAGTTGGAGTAAACTTATGCCAGAAACACAAAAATAGCTACGACGACTACTGAAGTGGGTAGCCGCCCCAAAAATTTCCCTTCCTCTTTATTTATGATTTTTGACTTACAGTCGATGCAACTGTATATTACTACTACCTTTTAGACCCAAATCATAGTTATAGAAATGCGAATAAAACTCGTTTCCCAACTCTTTAGGTATTTTGGATGTCAATCAAAACCGTGGAACCTGGCACAACCGCATCTTCGAAGCATGCGCTTCCCTGAGCGCTAGCCAGCTCAAGAAACACATCAGCTGTAGAAAAATGTCTTCCCGTTGCTAGTACAAAAAATGTCCAAATGTTTGTGAAATCTTATGGGACTTAATTGCTAAGGTCATCAGTCCCTAAGCATAAACACTACTTAACCTAAATTATCCTAAGGACAAACACACACACCCATGCCCGAGGGAGGACTCGAACCTCCACCGGGACCAGCCGCCAAGTCCATCCCGTTGCTAGTCTAACAGAGAACTGACAACGTTGTAGAATATATTTGGCAGCTGTACGAAAATCGATTTACTTCCTGGAGTGGTTCAGAATTCTCCTGCTAAATTCACTTTGTGTTTTCTTGTCACTTCCAGTAAATAATCCGAATGATTCTCACTTAAGCTGTAACACTGGATAATCTAATATACGATTTGATTCCAGAAATATCGTTCCATGCAGTGCCTACAGGTAATCTCAGGTTATAAGTGCTGGCTATCACTTGTGGAAGTGCATGCTCCGAAGACGAGGTGGTGCTGGGTTCCACTGTTTTGACAGGCATCCGAATGACCTAAAGAGTAGGGTAACGAAATTTATTCACATTTCTGTAACTATGTTGCTTATTATTTGTGCTGTCAGTCACTATGACAATGAGAGCATACTGTAGGCTCATTAGCTAATTTGTAACACAGCTGTTTTGTAAAGGGGAAGGTGCTATACTTCTTGGTTCAGTTCTCTCAGAAGGTCTAGACAATTTGCCAAATTTTTACATCTTATCTAACCGAGCTACAATTTCAAGATCGATAATCAGTAAGGAAATCTTAATTTTCAATCTCTCAAGTCTTCTTACTACCTTGATTTAGTACACACTAGATCTAAAGGTAAAAATTTAAGAAACTGCATCATTGTACCCATCTTAAAACGTTTTTCTGCTAATACTGACATCGGTTATAGTTTTTTATGGATATATAGTTTGACTTCTCTACGTGCAGCACTGAATAACTTAAAACTTATGTTTGTTGCTTTATGCTTATATAAATTTTTGTTTCTTGTGAATACAGTGTTTGACTAATATATGTGTGTGGCACTGAATAAATTGATAACTTGTTTTTTTTTGGGGGGGGGGGGGGGGGGTCTAATCTCACTGTCAGATTTACGTATTCTCGTGGTAGTTCCGAAATGCTTCTTGAGTAGTGTCATGGTGACACAGACAATATCGAGCTGAAAAGCAAGTACTGTGTTACTAATGCACAAAGGTTTAGGAAGGCTCTTATTATGGGTACTGTTTCATTTCTTAAATTAGACTTCCAGTATAAGGTTAGATAAGGCTATCATGGTAAGCTGTAAGTAAATTTTTATTAGGTTTCTGCATATCTTTATAACATTTCTCAACAGGAAAATTTAAGAGAGTAATTAATCATCAACAGCATATTCCCTCATGTTAACAAAAACTGAAGGTGGTTAGGCATTTTTTGAACCAGTGTTTCTAGAAAGCTACAAATTCGGAGATGAAGATGTCTTCAACCCAAGTTTAAAATACATTTTTAGCCACAGAGAAAGGTTGATTTCCACCGCCCAGAACCGGTCATTGCACTAACAACCTGCCCTTCGTAATAAATTCAGTCTTCCACTGGACAACAGCATAAATTAGCTTTACAGCAGGAGATGATAAACGTTTTGTACTGTAATGTAAAGTTAATACCCTAGCATGGGTCACCATAGGGTTCGGCTGACTTGGGAAGGTACTTAAATTGGATAACTGAAAGCATAGTAGCCTTCGAATCTTACCTTTACGAATGTGTATCATACAATGTTGATAAATCTTCTCTGCCTTATAGAGCTGTCTAGAAGCATAAGCTATTAGTTGTTCTTTCCCTGCTATCTCCTGGCTCAAAACACAGCCTAGAGCATGGTCACTTGAACCATATGGTAATATAAACTGCGGACAGTGCAGAGTCAGTTGCGCAGCAAAGGGTGTTTCTTTCTGGCAGTCTGTCAGTCGTTCAGTCGCAACAGTAGTGCCGAAATTAGGTGCTCCGGCTTGCCAGTGGGCTCCGGTTCGGCAAGCCAGTGGGCTCCGGTTCTGATCTATGCCGTTACACAACTATTGTCGTGGCCAAACGTACCTTAACCTATAAGTTACAACAAAATGCCAATAAGCAAACTGCATGCGTTTTGTACTGTTATACAAAAATAACACAGATAAGTTTTGGTTTCTTTAGAGTGATGTTTTGCTTCCATACGAAGGTCGAACTACACCCATCGCCAAGTTTACCTTAATCTGTGAATTAGATCAGTAGTGCCAATAAGTGAGCCACGTTTGTCTTGTAATGGTATGTAACAAATTCAAGTATTTTAATAAACAATAGAGGCAATTATTGGCCTGCTTTGCTTTGATGTGAAGACTGATTGTTTGTCCAAGATTGAGCTCAAGCTGTCCCTTGTGTGGAACATTTTCCAAAGACATTACTACTCATGAGAGTTACTCCTTTCACCATGTCGAAATAAGTGTTCCTGAAGCTAACTTGTTGCTTTTCGCAGTTACGTATTACTAAAGTATGCAATTTATGTGACACACCGCATTCAAGATCTCTGCAAAACAGTCACATTCCGTCTGCCCTGTTGTGTTAAAGTGTCAGGAACAACTTCGAATAGAACTTATCTTGGTGGAAGGCGTTGGTATTATTTAGCCTCTGATTATGATATGGAAATGAGGCACAGCCTGCAAACTTTTATGGATAGTCGTGTCACCATATCTCCGATCGGTAAATGGCACAACTTTCCTCGAAGGTTAGTTTTTGTACTGCCAGTGGAAGATAACCTCAACAATAGCTAAGAGCAAAAGTAATATTTTTATAGCGCGCAACGAAATTCATTATCTTCTTCCGCACCCTCCTCAAAAAAAAAAAAAAAAAAAAAAAAAAAAAAAAAAGAAAAAATTATTTGGTGAAGTGAGACATTTAGAGAAACAGTTTCAGATTCAGACATCACATTTATTACGTGTCATTACCAAAGAAGGAGTTAGAAACGTTGTTCTTGGTGAAGGACAGAATCCTGAACCCAAACATTCCAATCTTTTTTGCTGATACAATAGTGAACTCTTCAACATTAATCCTGACACATCCAGAAGAAAAGTCACTATCAAAAGGCCACAAATACGCTTGAACATTACACTAAATCCCAAGAGTTAGGTCATTAAAAGTAGATCTACAATTAGCACTACAGAAATTGACAGAACCAGAAGAAAAGTCACTATCAAGAGGCCGCAAATACGCTCCGCACCTTATACCAAATCCCAAGCATTAGGCCATTAAAAGTACATCTATAATTAGCTGTACAGAAATGTATAGCTACGAAAGCACACTGTGCAGAAGGAATTAAGCAGGCACAGAAAAATCAATAACAACAACTTCAGTATAGGAAGCAGAACAAAAAATGGCTCTGAGCACTATTGGACTTAATTTTTCAGGTCATCAGTCCTCCAGAACTTAGAACTACTTAAACCTAACTAACCTAAGGACGTCACACACATCCACGCCGAGGCACGATTCGCGCGGTTCCAGACTGTAGTGCCTAGAACCGCTCGGCCACTCCGGCTGGCCGCAGAACAAGTTCTTAGTCATGAAGGAACTTAAAACTAGGAGTGTAAGCAGTAACGTTATGCTGACAAGAGTAGATGAAGGAAGTACTGTAGTGCTGTTAAATAAAAAAGATTATAGGAACAAAGAGGGAGAATTTTTCCAGTTATTGCAGCTGCAAAAACCGTAGAAAGATCCAACAGGTGAACACAATGATCAGCTATTCGTTTGTAAACAAGTGCTCCAACATTTTTTTCTGAATTTGCTTCTACGAGCATTCTTCAAATGAATCCTAGTGATCCGTAGCAGTACGGTTTACCCAAACTCAACAAACCGGAAAGTCCAAACCGCCTAGCGGTACCTGCAGTACAAGCACCAGTACAAAATACTGGCAGGAAATGAACGTCATCTTGAGGAAAATACTGAACTTCATAGGGAAATATAGCATTAAGTACATTTTAGATTTAGTTAAAATTGCAACAGATGCTAAGGTGCCAACAAATGCAAAATTAGTCTCTTTTGGTATATACAGCTTGTTCTCAAGCATTCCTGTGAAAGACTTTATAGGTATTGTGTCACAATAATTGTATTTACACAACATTAATACAGAAGAATAGTTTAGCATAATTAGCACTGTAGAATGTTGTTTAAATCAAAATTATTCCTGCTTTCAAGGATGCTATTATAAGCAAGCACATGGTCTGGTAATGAGCTCAAGCTTATCACCCCTTGCTAACAAAAATGATCATGGATAAGTGGGAGACAGCTTTTCCTAAGACTGACATTTGGCAAAAAATGTTGTGTACTGGTACAGATATGTCGATGATATTCTCTCTATGTGGCTAGGTTCCACTAGAGCTCTACACAAGTTTATAGAAAATATGAATCATTGCCATACTAACATAAAGGCCGGTATAGAGTTAAGGCAGTGTAGCATTAATTTTCTGGACATCATCTTACGGATTGTAAATAGCAACTATAAATTTAACATTTACTGAAATGACTCCTTTAGTGACACATTTATTCCAGCTGCCTCTCAACATCCTACAGGCTACGAACATGCAACATTCCACCCCATGATCCACTGTCTCCCTTCTATCTCCATTCTCAAGAAGACTATGACCAGAAATTCAATATACTAACAACAATAGCCGCAACTAATGAGTTTGATTCCAACATTACTGACAAAATTTTTATTAAAAAACAAAGAAGCAACCCAAACCCATACTGTACCCATTGAACAACACAGATAGACCGAAAAGGAAATGATGCACTTTACGTTTTATATGTAAACTTCAAATACGATAAGCAACATTTTAAAAGCAAGGGATTTCTCTGTGCTTTTCCATGTCCAACAGACGGTGGTAGATGTCTCGTCAGTTCGAGAGGTAAGCAGCCAGGGATCATGAAAAATGGGGTTTGTAAGATAATCTTAAGATAATCTGCCGAGAGTGTCACTGTTGCTCTATTGGACGGACTAGGAGGTCAATCTGCACTAGACTCAAAGAATACCGTATCAGTTGAAGATTAAAGAAGCCAGATTCATTCTTTGCCAAACATTGAAAAAATGAAAAACACAAATACATAATACATATAGAAGTCCTACACAAAGAAGAAAAGGTTGCAAAGCTCACTTAGAAATTTTAGAAATTAAAAAACAGATGTGTATATCCCCACCCAATACAGTTTTGCAGATCCCACAATGAAAAAGAATCTTGGTGCCTTCATTCACATAACCAAAATAAAATTCCGTTGCTGTGCATAGCTCTACTCCAATATATGTTCAGTCATATGTAAATGGAGTACTAATGAATTTTGTAAACGCTGTCCTAATGAATTTTGTAAATCTATATGTAATGCAAATATTGACTACAGAGATAACTTTTTCGCAGTTTAAGCCAAGAATTGAAAGATTTAAAATACTGGCATGTGTACTATTGCTTGGTTCTCACCTTTGGGATCGGTTATGTACTAAAAAATGGCTTATAACCGGAGAGCTAGGTCGTACAGTAATAATAAAGTTTGTGAAACAAGGCTAAATATTGTTTCATATACCTAGTAAAATTACTGAAAAACTTTTAAAATTTTTTTTGATAAAAGTTAGATCTTTGAACCACCAGTAACACAGCTCCAAGTAGGTCTAAGATCTTCAAATATTTTGATAAATATTGCACACCATTTAGATCTGGGAATAACATTTTGGGAGTTAATTTGAGAGTACACTGTCCTATTTCTGGCGTAAAATGTACTTTAACCTTCGAGTGAGACTTCGTTGGTTGGTTGCTTGGGGAAGGAGAGCAGACAGCGTGGTCATCGGTCTCATCGGATTAGAGAAGGATGGGGAAGGAAGTCGGCCGTGCCCTTTCAGAGGAACCATCCCGGCATTTGCCTGGAGTGATTTAGGGAAATCACGGAAGACCTAAATCAGGATGGCCGGACGCGGGATTGAACCGTCGTCCTCCCGAATGCGAGTCCAGTGTCTAACCACTGCGCCATCTCGCTCGATGGAGTGAGACTAATAGTGTCAATAGGTGAGCCACTTGTGTTTTGTACTCTATAAAAAAAGTAATACAGACAATTTAGACATGGAAACAACGTTATTGTATTTAATTTGAGGGACTACTGTGGTTTGCCCCAAGTGGAGTACAAATATCAAACTTCACAATATGGGAGGCAGAGAACAAGATGCCCGAGACTGAGTTGCATATTGATCGGCTGTTTCATTATAATGCCCAAAAAATACTGGATTGTGATTGTCTGTTTCGTTTTAGTGAATGGTAAAATACCGGCTGTGACTAGGAGAACTAAATGCGTGTGTGTGTGTGTGTGTGTGTGTGTGTGTGTGTGTGTGTGCTGTTAGTAACAATGTGTGGGTTCTGTAAATGCTGGCAAGATGGCCGAATCTGTGAGGTACGTACTGATTGGTAGTTCCGTATTAATTGCCGGTAAAACATTGGACTGTGATAGGGAAATCCTAATATGTGTGTGTTGCTTAGAAGTTCTCTTATTGCCTACTTGCAAGAAAATGGCTAGGCTTAAGATGGAGATGGAAAAAGAGGAAATGGAAGATGAGATTTGACAGCAAAATACTGGGGTGTGGTTGGGAGATCTAAATGTGTCTGTCGTGCCTTTTTCAAGAAAAGCCCAAGGCTTAAAAGAGGTGATAGGAGAGGTGTACGACATGATAACGTCGCCACGCCACCAGCCAACAGACTCCTGTAACCCTGCTTCTTCTAGTCACGCTGTGCCACGAATTTCTCTTCTCCTCAATTCTATTCAGTACCTCCTCATTAGTTATGTGATCTACCCATCTAATCTTCAGTATCCTTATGCAGCACCACATTTCGAAAGCTTCTATTCTCTTTTTGTCTAAACTATTTATCGTCCACGTTTCGCTTTCGTACATGGCTATACTCCATACAAATAGTTTCAGAAAAGACTTCCTGACCCTTAAATCTATACTCGGTGTTAACAAATTTCTCTTCTTCAGAAACGTTTTCCTTGCCATTGCTAGTCTACATTTTATATCCTCTCTACTTCGACCATCATTAGTTATTTGGCTCCCCAAATAGCAAAACTCATTTACCACTTTAAGCGTCTCATTTCCTAATCTAATACCCTCAGCACCACGCAATTTAATTCGACTTCATTCCATTATCCTCGTTTTGCTTTTGTTGATGTTCATCTTATGTCTCCCTTTCAAGACACTGTCCATTGCGTTCAGCTGCTCTTCCAGGTCCTTTGCTGTCTCTGACAGATTTATAATGTCATCGGCGAACCTCAAAGTTTTAATTTCTTCTCCATGGATTTTAATTCCTACTCATAACTTTTCTTTTGTTTCCTTTACTGCTTGCTCAATATACAGATTGCATAAAATCGGGGAGAGGCTACAACCCTGTCTCACTCCCTTCCCAACCACTGCTTCCCATTACTTGCCCCTCGACTCTTATAATTGCCATCTGGTTTCTGTACAAATTGTAAATGGCCCTTCGCTCCCTATATTTTAGCCCTGCCACCTTCATCTGCTTGCAAAACTTAAAGAACACGTTTGAGGATTTCACTTTGATACTGATAAAGTAGTTCAAGCAGAGGTGAGGTTGTGGCTCCATCAACAAAGTCAAACATTCTGCAGTGACAGTATCAACAAAGTAGTCTCTCGTTGGGAGAAATGTGTTCGTCGCCAGGGTGGCTGTGTTGAGAAATAAACACGTACTCTTGAAGAATGAAGATTTAGAATGTTAATAACGTTATTGGTATTTCAGACCTGTAAGAATTTACACATAAAAATTTTCGAGCCATTACTTTTCTGTGGGTCCGCGTATTTTACAAATACCATAACTGTGCACTTTTTGACGTTTTCTTGCAAAACCGCAGTAGCTTCAAAGTACGTTTGATTACTAGTATATGCGCCACTCACTGCTCATCTTGTAGCACTGTAGGAGCTGCGCTTATGATACGTAATCTTGAATAATAAATCAAACATGTCAAGTTTTCTTCGCTAATAATAACTTTGCCTGTGATTTCTCAATATATGCTAATGTCTCTATGAAACAGTTTTTCGTTCAGCAATAGAACCCTACACATTAAGGAGCCATATTTGTCGACAGGAGTCCTGAGGCGACTTGTTTTATGGTAGTTACAGTCGGTTGAACAACACAGAAAGTGAAGTTAACAGGTCTGTCTACATTCTAGAGTTTCACTTTCAACAAGCACTTTTAGAATGCCTCTCGCGAGCAAACGAATTCCTTCTGCCACGTGAATAGTTATTTGTTGACTAGCGATTAAGGCATAAGCCAAGTACTATAGAAAAGAAAATGGAAAACAGTTCAGTCGATGGAACAAATACTGGAACCATCTACTGGCAATATCTCAAGTGCAAATAAATATCTCTTTCGTCGGATAGACCTCATTTGTTATATTACACGAATCTGTCTGAGATCACATTCTTTGAGCTAGTGCTATATATCTCATGTCGTTTAGTTTAGCAGAAAGAAGTCATATACACATGTAGTCCACAACACGACAGAGAAAATTACATGTGTATAAATACTGTGCTGACCTTTGAGACTGCTGGACAAGATCTTCTTCTCGAATAAAATCTAGTTTTCTGGATTATATTATCTTTAGTATAGCCTCATGGACCCATAAAGTAAGGAGTGAGGAGGTTCTCCGAGGAAAGGAATATCGGCGAGGAAAGGAATATATGGAAAACACTGACAAAAAGAAGGGACATGGCGGTAGCACATATGTTAAGACATCATGGAATAACGTCCATGGTACGATAAGAAGGTGTAGTGGGTAAAACCTGTAGAAGAAAACAGAGACTGGAATACATCAAACAAATAACTGAGGACGTTGATCGCAACAGCTATTCTGAGGTGAAGAGGTGGACACAGGAGAGGAATTCATGGCAGGCTGCATCAAACTAGTCAGCAAATTAAAGACTCAAAAAAAGAAAAAAAAAGGAAAGGCCTTTTACCCCTAGCATCGTCTGTGTACATATATATTACAGATATTGCACACATCTCCTCCTCCCCCCCCCCCCTCTTTCTCTATCTCTTCCTTTTCCACCATCTATTTGTCTCGTCCATCCTACCCCCTCTCTGTCCATCTACTCCTCCCCCTGTCTCTGCCCATCTGCCCCTCTCACCCCCTCTTTTTCACTCTAGATCTCCTACTCCCATTCTCCCTGTCCATCTGCCCCTCTGCCCATCTCTTTCTCTCTCTCTCTCTCTCTCTCTCTCTCCCTCCCTCCCTCCCTCACATGCTCTCTCTCTCTCTCTCTCTCTCTCTCTCTCTCTCTCTCTCTCTGTCTCTCTCTCTCTCTACATACCTACCCCCTCTCTCTCTATCCATCCCTCCACCCTCTCTCTCTCTCTCTCTCTGTCCATCACTTCCCTCCTCTCCCTATCCATCTCCTTCTTTCCCCTCTCTGTCTGTCCAAGTAATCCTCTCTCCTCTCTCTACATTTCCTCTTCCCCTGTCTTAATCAATCTCATCCTCCTCCCACTTTGTCTGTAAATCACCTCCTCCCCTCTCTCCACAGCTCCTCCTCCTCACTCAGTCCATCTTCTCCACCTCCACTCCGTTCATCTCAACCTCCTCCCTCTATCTGTCCATCTTCTCCTTCCTCCTCTCTCTGTCCTTCTCCTACTGCCACCTCTATCTATCCATCTCCCTCTCCTCCTTTCTCTGTCCAACGAATCCTATCCTCCCTTAGTGCCTGTCTTCTCCCTACCCCTCTCCCTGTTCATCTGCACATTTATCCCTTACACACAATCCAGTACTACTTGCAAAACACACCAGTCGTACAGAGCAACCTAGGTGTCAGGAATCACCAAACCTCTTACCTCTGTAGTACCCCTATGCGAGCTCGGTGGTGCTGATCCCAATAGCACTTCCTTCCAAACAATAAGTAGTATGTGCAACAAATTTCGTAGAAATCCATCCAGCAGTTTGGGATATGTGGAAGATACACACACACGTGTGTGCACACACACACACACACACACACACACACACACACACACACACACATATATATATATATATATGCGTAATCCACTTTCATATATCACTATGATTAGCGCTTTAATATAATAATATGAGGAATAGCGGAAATGAGATAGCAACAAACTTAAAATCAAAACTGGGAACTAAGAAGCAGACAAAGTGAAAAAATTCTGCTGCCTTGGTACCAGAAGAACATATGAAGGACAAATCGTGGTGAACATAGACAGTAGACTATCACAGACTAAGAGGGGATTACTTGCTAAAAGGAATCTACCAGGATATTACATGGCACTAAATCTGAGAAAGAAATTTTTAGGAATGTACGTTTGGATCGTAGTACTGTACACAAGTGAATGCTGAACTGTGGAAAAACGGGAAAAGAAGATAATCGAAGCGTCTGAGATGTTGTGCCATAGAAGAACGTTGAAAACTAGGTGGACATAAAATAAGAACTGAAGAGATTCTCTGTAGAATAAACGAATAGCAGAATAGCACTCCCGTTCTGCAAGTTTCGCAGGAGAGCTTCTGTAAAGTTTGGAAGGTAGGAGACGAGGTACAGGATAAAAATGTTATTTCACCATATTAAAAAGGAACCATTCAGCATTCTTCTGCAGTTATTTCGGGAAACTGATGTAAACTAAATACGAGACAGCATGATGGAAATTTGAGCAACACGTTATCTAAATCGAAATGTGTTCACCAATGCGCATTACAGATCTCTGAAACGAAACGTTACGGTTTTTCCTCAGTAGAATATGTTTTACGTATCACCTTTATTGGTTTTTACCTTCTTAAAGTAGCTCCTACGCATTTCATGCCTTCACAGATGTTTCTCGGATATTTTTTCTAAATAGTGGTAGAATTGAGCGACCATGTGAATTCTCGTAAGTAGCTCGGCTGGACGTATTGAAATTATACATGACTGTGCTTAAACTGACACACAATGTTTTTGGCGCAACGCAATCTGACTTTCAAAAATCCCTACAAAACAGTGGCCCTGACAAACTTTAACCTATACCTTTCACAAATCACTTACCTCACAAAAATCTTCGTTACTCGAACTACTGCAATGCAGCGAGCGCCACTACTGCCAGCTAAACAAAAGATTCAAACTACTGAAGGCACTAACTACTGATAGGTATAGTTAGCAAATGAAAGATTTTGATAGAGAACAAACAATGTATTTACCTCAATAGTGTTCAAAAGTCATAACATATATATATATCAGTTCATGGCATCTAGTCTCTGTCCAAACTCCGCCATCTCACTCCCTACATCCACCACTGCTGGCGGCTCACCTCCAACTGCGTAACGCTACGCGCTGTTCACATCCAACTGCACAACACTACAATGGCAGACAACAATGCAAACCAGCCACAGACTGCACACAGCACAGCCAGTGATTTTCATACAGAGCGCTACGTAACGTTGCCAATAAGAAAACATAAACAGCCTACTTACATAGCCCCCACGCTCACCACAAAAAAATTTACAAATTGTTTTGAGCAGTGGCCAATAATGATATGATAACATTTTTCATAATTACAATAACAAAGATATCAAATGCACACACTTATTGATACAATGTTGGTCAACAGCTAAAATTTTCTCACGGTCCATAAAGACAGTCCTGATCATTCATCACAGTAAAATTGCAGTGTTTTTCTGAAAGGCTGAGCAGCAAAAGAAAATGCACACGGAAGTAGTGGATTTCCATGCAGTCTTGAAGAAGTAGTGTTGTCCTTCCAACGGAAAGACAGTGCTGACTCTCGACATGCAGACAGGTATTGGGCCACAACAGAGCAAACCCACAGCAGAGTCATTCGAAGTTTTGAAGAATACTGGTAGGTAGATCATCACAGAGCAGACCCACTGTAGTCCTGGTAGAGATTATGGTATTGGTGGGCCACCAGAGGTGCAGACCCACTGCGGTCCTTGTAGAAATAATGGTATTGGTGGGCCATCAAAGATGCAGATCCACTGTAGTCCATGTAGAGACGGCCAGCAGCCATCTGTTGCGACTGTGCAGGTGCACAATCACCATCGAAGAGTCTTGTACTATATAGCAAGTCCATAAACCACCACTTGTGCACTAACAAAGTTTTTTTTTCTTTAGAACCAGCAATGCTGTTATCCAGTCCCTTGCTGAATTATTAACACACGTGCAAACACTACCAGTCCCTACTTCTTACATATTGTCCATATACTATGACCAGCAGAAACGTGTGCAGTGAAATGATACTTAATTTGACGAACTGGTGTCAGTTCCAATTTTATACATAAGAATACAATTACAAAGGCACAAAATACATCATTAAAGAACATAACAGTACAGATAACATTTGTAGTAACACAGACTATACAAAAGAATAGAAATAAACATGCAGATCAGTGTTACAAAAATTATGACATAAGTAAATATATAAAATAATGAGTACATACATAAAAGATCAGAATAACTTTCGAAACATCAACTTCATACATGAGCATTAAAACAGAACAGAATAAATAATGTCTAAACATCTTTACAAAGAAAATATCATATTATCAGAAAAATTCTACAACATAACTCTTATTAGCTAAACACATTAAGACAGGAAAAACACAAATTCACATAGTGTAATAACACAAAACTACAGGACAGGGTTTGTTTTCAGTGTGACATTTGGTACTGCAGTCCACCCCAAAACTTCATTCCATATATCTTTCCTCTTATTTAAACATTTGTTTCCACCAAAAAAATTCTATCCATGCTTGCTTTCTGTATTTATATGTTCACACATTCCTTACCTCATTATTTATTTTCCATTATCTTACCTCATCATTTATTTCCAAGAAAGTCCTACCTATACCTGCTTTTTTCGTACAACTTTTTTCGTATACCTTCTCAATGCATTTCTTCCAATTCATCGCAACTCATTCTCTTATATAGTCTACCCCCTCTTAAGCTAACTTAAATCTACTGAGCTCAGATGCTAAACTAAGGGACGAGGCAATGCAGCAGCACAAAACAAAAAACACAAACATCAATGACAAAAAATTGAAATTGGCGAAGCAATTGCAATATTACAACTAATATAAGGCACTTGTAGCAAACAAGAAAAATAAATCCGTAGTAAAACTGGCTTAACAGCGTAATACAAAGTGAAATTTAGTAGCACTATGCCTGGAAAACAGCAGCAGTAAATGCAATAACTTATTTCTAAACATGACATAGCTCAAGCAGAAAAAATATTACACTAAAGACAACAATGCAGACAAGGGAAATTTATATTCACATCTTAATGTCTATGTAATTAAAGTGGTGCACCACAAGAAGTTATTCTACCAAAAAAATTACCAAGTAGTTGAAAAGAAAATTCCGATGCAATTCCTGTGAAGGGAAATGTCTTTTTATGCTCCTTCGTTTTTTTGAATAGATCATACAATTATTTACTAGATCTGTAGGCATAAAAGATTTATAATAGTACATCTATAATATTTTATTTTAACCAATGCTGCAGTTCAGCTAGGAACTAGATATTAAACAAAATAGGCAAAGCAAGACGTGAAACGTCATTCGCTAGCCATATGGCATTCCATAATGCAGTAAACAATCTTTCAACTAGCAAGACAACAGACATGAAATGTTTCTCATCATTTCATTTCAGTGAATATCATAAATTAAGAACTCTACAGTGTAATCATGTTTTCAAGTTTGAGGGTGTCGTATTTACGATGCTTTCTACAAAGGAATGTCAATAGCGAGGATAATGGCCTCCCCTTTCTTTTCCACCTGTGCCTCTGGAAAGGCACACACTAATGGCTTTTTCTCCAGGCATCTGACACAGCTGGCCGCTCAAGACGCATTACGTCAAGGTCACTTGGCTTTCTTACCGAAATATTTACGACACCAGTTTGCACTACAGTGACAGTCTCATATACAAAATTTCACAGGTCTAGAATTTGCGTTACAAATCTGTAGAAAAAAAATCCTATTGATATAACAGAGTCCAAAAAATTTTCGTCGGCCTTGTAATACATTCATGCATTTACATACATTTCATAGCTCTTAAAGTACAATTCTTGGTTTCCAACAACCTTTTTCACAAACCAGAGTCCCTAACCACTACTCATTATTCCTCGACACTTCTTCAATATTTCATCATAACAGATACGTAGCATACTCAAATAACTCATATAGCATCAGCTTATTGATCATAAACATACCTCAACAGCATAATACACATCACCATCGTAATAATAACATCATAAAACTCAGCCAAATCTCAAAATCGTCGTAGCTTCCTCCAATAGTTTCAAAAGCTAAAAAAAAAATTCTCTGCTCATATCAAAAGTGTCATCTGCCTCAAACATACTTTAAAAATCATGATCCCACACCAAATACATCATTCAAAGCTCTCGTAGTATCACAATGGTTCCAAAAAAAATATGAACAGTTCACAAAGTACAGACAAAATACAGTTTCATAAGTGTGAAGTTATTCAACTGTGTCATTACATAAACATCTGTCACCGATGTAGTAAAATAAATGTTTGTCTCTTCCACTTAAATGATCAGATAGCTGTGTAATTTATGTGTTAGAGAAATATGGTACCGATGTGTAAAGTTGTATAAGCAAATACCATATTAGCCAGGACTCCTTGTGCTTGCCACACACATGGTACACAAAGTAAGCGTGCACCCCCTGAGGATTAATGAATAATACCCTCAGGTGTTACAAATTGCAGCAATGGAATGAAATGTATCACAGAAAACCTTTGTATCATTGTACTTCAAATATCTTTAAAAATAAATGTTTTAAGTACAAAATTAATCACTCAAATACGTGTACTGTAGCGCTAAACTGTGCGTCTTGTTGTAAGATAATCTCTGTGGAAGTGTCGTATTTATCGTCCTCCGAAAGCTAAGTTCTGCAAAACTCAATGTACTTACCTCATGATAAACAAAATTGAAATGCTTTGCGTATAGATATCTTAGTTATTACGCTTATTGCCGTGATGAAGAAAGTACTGTGGTGTAACGTATTGTTGTGCTACAGAAAAGGCAGTCTCATTGTAGCTGTACCACAAAAGTTACTACTAAAACATGTTTTACTTTCCAGAATAATTCAGAAAAAATTGTGCAGATATAAAACAGATACACCGCAAAAGCAACATTGTAAATTGTGTCACATATTAATAGCGTCGTGATATAATTGTGTAGCTATCAAAGAAACCAAATGCTAAGTCATCTTTAATCTCACCGAATGTACTTCAAATAAAGAGTATCTTTTCAAGTAAACCAAAATGTTGCATTAATATCTCATTAGCAGTATAAGTTCTAAATAAGTAAGCCTGATAGTCGTTACATAATCGTGCAACTTGTTGCAAGAATGTACACACACAATAACACTGTGTCGTCTGTTCACTATAACAATGCATTCGTAATTTCTGTTTAAATAAGTTCTCTTGGTTCTTGATTGCATATTAACAGATTCTAAGTCTGACAAAGCATACTAGCGATGTAGAGTGAAAAGTTATATGGCAAAGACAAAATTAAAAAGCAGATTATTTTTCAATAAACGGTTTTACATGTGAAATGTGGAGGAAACCTTTACTCTTCCTAGTACACAGAGTTTCAACTTGAACGCAATTATACGGTATACGTCGGTAAAGAATACTGGAATTTTTCTAATGTTAGCGTCTATGTTATTTCTCTCTGAGCCAGCGGGCGCACGTGGCTGCCTACGGTGCGAGTCATTGTCTGTTTCTTTGTTGGCGCGCGTCGTTACTGGGATTAGGAGACCTAACTTCTACAAATTCACCTTGTCGAGAGTGCCCTGCTCTGTTTGAATCTCGCCAGTTCTGATGCAATTCAGGTCTGTCGTTACGATCATATCGTCTGTCGTCATGTCGCTAGAGTCCATAGTTTCTTTCTTGTCGGTCATGTGGTGGAGAATTTCTCCCGGAATCGTAACTCCGTGGTTGCGTCTGAAGTTATTCTGTCTCCCTTGATAATAATTATTTTGGTTCCCATATTGTCTGTTTCTATGGTTGTCTCTGTCACATTCATTACTACTAAAATGCGATCTTTCATTGTAACTATTACTCTGCCAGTGGTTGTCAGATGGGTGGTGTCTGTTTTGGTCACGATTTACGTTGTAAGAATAGCCTTGTCGTGTCCAGTTATTATTTTTGTCATCGCGGAATTGTGACGGATGTGACCTGTAATTGCTGTGCTCCTGATTTCGCGTTCCGCTATTGTCAGTGTTAATTTCCAATTCTTGTAACAGTCCCTGAAAAGCTTCAATGTCATCTTTGCAACGTCCTGCCAAAATAATATGTCGCAAATGTTCAGGTAATTTGATTAAGCAAATGCGGATGAGTTCTGAGGGGCTGTATGGGTTTGACAGGTACTGATTCTTGTGCAACATGTCTTCAAAATATTTCACAAGACTGGAAAATTCAGATTGTTCGAAATGTTTCATCATCATGATGCTATGTTTTACTCGGTCTTGTGTAGCTTGAGGCCAATATGCTGAGAGGAAGGCATGATAACATTCTCCTTCACTGTGACGATCGTGAATGACTGATCGCATTCTTACAGGTGGTTCATTCTCTAAATAGCCACACATAAATTCTAATCTGCGCTCTAATGACAAGTTGGGAGGAAAACAATGGGAGAATTAATGAAGCCACGCTTGTGGATGAACGTCGTTGCCAGAATTCTTAAATGTTTTAAATTTACGTGTAGTAATGAACAGCTTATAGAAAAAAGTCATCATGTCGGCGAGTCGCATATCGGTCATTGTTACGTCGTTTCGGCGGTTCCATTTCAAAATTCGGCGCACCTTGCCAATTTCTTTCATAATGACCGAAATGGGCTGTGTTATTATTTTGTGGCTGTTCCGTATTTCTATGTCCCTCTTCCCGTATTGGGGCGCGAGTGTCCTCTGAAATACGTAATTCTTGTATTACCTGTGTCAGCTGATCTTGTACTTCCCGGATTTCTCTTTGGTGTTGCGTATTAATTTGATTCTGATTTTGTTTGAATTTCCTAATTTATTCGCACTCTTCTGTGTCATTAAAGACTACCGGTTTTGTGTCATTCAGATTATCATTTACCTTCGTAGATAAATTATTTAGCTGATCCGAAAGTTCAACTACTTTCTCTGATAATGAACTAATTTCCTCCATGTGTCTTTCTACTGTGTCCTTTAAGTTTTCCTCAGTTTTTGCAAGTTGCGTAACCAAATCGGTAGATGTAACTGAGTCAATTTTAGCCCACAAGTTCTCATGATTTTCATGAACTGTAATGCATTTTCATTCCGCGAAAAAATAGGTTGAAAATGCTCACAAATTTGTGTTTTTACATCATTACAGACTTTTTGACATTTCGATTCAGTGTTATGTAACTCAGTAGTTAAATCTTCACGTGTTTGTTTGTTTGTTCAAGTGTGGTGTCTAACTTTTGAAGATTTTGTTCCATTGTGTCTAACTTTTGAAGATTTTGTTCAATTGCGTCTAACTTTTGAAGATTTTGTTCCATTGTGTTTAACTTTTGAAAATTTTGTCCCATTTGTTTCTGATTTTGTTCAAGCGTTGTGTCTAACTTTTGTAGCCTTTGTCCCATTTGTTGCATAAGCTGTAATAACAATGCACTGGTGTCTCAAACATGTTCCTCAGTGCTATTCGGCAGTGCATTTGAACCGGGAATATTCGCATTTTGAAAAGCAGAAAATGTGTCTTGATTTATTTGAGAAAATGGTGAGGACGCAAAACCTGAATCTACAGTATTTGCAAGATTGTGTCCTGTCATTTCGGAATCCTGAGGCGAGCTGTTGCCGACCGATCGATCGATAATGCTTCCCTGTTCACTAATTGTTTCACTGCCTACACCATTATTTGCAGCCCGCTCCATTTCCCTATGCACAATTACCAAATTACTATGTTGAACATTAGTTAATTCATTACACGGTGGCGCTAACACACTGCTCTCGTCTTCACTGTCATTTCTCAGTTTACTTTGGAGCCTAGTATTACGTTTTTCACACGCCATTATTGTCACAATATTTCACATGACAACACAGAAAACTACAATTTGAAGACCAAAAATAATAGAACAGATTAACATAGCACTGAAATTAATATCTAGTTAATTGCAAGCGCAGCAGCGAAATACTTGGTGCAAATCTACATGCATGCCACAACAACAATGAAAGACTGCAACTACAAAGGAGATTCTCTCTACAATTACGTGCTAGCAATTAACAAAATCTACACTAATTACACAAACTACAAGAAAAAATCAGAAGATTCCAGTGAGGTATCCTCGGCTAAGGGTCGACATATGAAATGTCCCCTTAGAAAAATTATACATGACTGTGCTTAAACTGACAGACAATATTTTTTGGCGCAACGCAATCTGACTTTCAAAAATCCCTACAAAAGAATGGCCCTGACAAACTTTAACCTATACCTTTCACAAATCACTTACCTCAAAAAAAAACTTCGTTACTCCAACTGCTGCAATACAGCGAGCGCCAATACTGCCAGCTAAATAAAAGATTCAAACGACTGAAGGCACTAACTACTGATAGGTATAGTTAGCAAATGAAAGATTTTGATAGAGAACAAACAATGTATTTACCTCAATAGTGCTCAAAAGTCATAATATATATATATCAGTTCATGGCATCTAGTCTTACAAATTTACTGTCTCTGTCCATAACTCCGCCATCTCACTCCCCACTTCCACCACAGCTGGCGGCTCACCTCTAACTGCGCAACGCTACGCGCTGTTCACATCCAGCTGCCCAACACTACAATGGCAGACAACAATGTAAACTAGCCACAGACTGCACACAGCACAACCAGTGATTTTCATACAGAGCGCTACGTAACGTTGCCAATAAGAAAACATAAACATCCTACTTACAGGTTTCATGCCTTCAGAAACCATGTTGCTGTTATGGTCTTCAGTCCAGAGACTGGTTTCATGCAGCTCTCCATGCTACCCTATCCTGTGCAAGCTTCTTCATCTCCCAGTCCCTACTGAAACCTACATCCTTCTGAATCGGCCTAATATATTCATCTCTTGGTCTCCCTCTACGTTTTTTAACCTCTACGCTGCCCGCCAGTACTAAATTGGTGATCCCTTGATGCCTCATAACATGTCCTGCCAACAGATCCTTTCTTCTAGTCAAGTTGTGCCACAAATTTCTCTACTCCCCAATTCTATTCAATACCTCCTCATTAGTTATGTGATCTACCCATCTAATCTCCAGCATTCTCCTGTAGCGCCTCTATTCTCTTCTTGTCTCAACTATTTATCGTCCACGTTTCACTTCCATAGATGGCTAACTCCATACAAATATTTTCAGAAATAACTTCCTGACACTTAAATCTATACTCGATGTTAACAAACTTCTCTTCTTCAGAAACGCTTTCCTTGCCTATGCCAATCTACATTTTATATCATCTCTAGTTCGACCATCATCAGTTATTTTGCTCCCTAAATAGCAAAACTCATTTACTACTTTTAGTGTCTCATTTCCTAATGTGATTCCCTACCATCGCCCGATTTAGTTCGATTACATTCCATTATCCTCATTTTGCTTTTGTTGATGTTCATCTTATATCCTCCTTTCAAGACACTATCCATTCCGTTCAGCTGTTCTTCCAGGTCCTTTGCTGTCTCTGACAGAATTACAATATCATCGGCGAACCTCAACGTTTTTATTTCTTCTCCGTGGATTTTAATTCGTACTCTGAATTTTTCTTTTGTTTCCTTTACTGCTTGCTCAGTATACAGATTGAATAAAATCGGGGATAGGCTATAACCCTGTCTCACTCCCTTCCCAACCACTGCTTCCCTTTACTTGCCCTCGACTCATAACTGCCATCTGGTTTCTTTACAAATTGTACATCAACAAATGCTAGAAACGCAGGTTTGCCTCTCCTTAACCTGTCTTCTAAGATAAGTTGTAGGGTCAGTATTGCCTCACATGTTCCAACATTTCTATGGAATCCAAACTGATCTTCCCTGAGGTCGGCTTCTACCAGTTTTTCCATTTGTCTGCAAGAAATTCGTGTTAGAATTTTGCAGCCGTGACTTATTAAACTGATAGTTCGGTAATTTTTCCATCTGTCAACACCTGCTTTCTTTGGAATTGGAATTATTATATTCTTCTTGAAGTCAGCGTGTATTTCACCTGTCTCATACATCTTGCTCACCAGGTGGCAGAGTTTTGTCGGGGCTGACTCTCCCGATGCTATCAGTAGTTCTAATGGAATGTTGTCAACTCCCAGGAAACAATATGGATCTTTTTATTACTAATTAATCCTAACATTTGGCAGAGTAATAGTATGTTATAATAAATACGTTTAAAAGAAAAAAAGTTCATTATAAACGATATTGTGTTTTGCAGGTGGAAATGACACTGATGTTATTGATCAGCTGCCAACGAGACCTCAGCAAGGAACTGTCACAGATCTCATTAAGTCGGAGACTGATGCTATTTCTGGTAAGAATATTTTTATATGTTATTCTGTACTGTAGTCAACGATATGTGAAAGATTTATAGTACCGAAGCAGCTACTTGAAACCGTCTTACAGATACATAAACTATATCAACAAAATCAAATTAGGGAACTCAAAACAAAAGCGCATATCGTTATTACTTCTGCGAACATGATGATACCAGTCAGCAACTGATAAAAACAGTAATATTAAAGACACAAATTAATCAAGCAACTTTTATTGCACATAAGTTTATTGCTCATCTATTATTACATTTATGGTTTCGAATCTTCAACTTCTACAGGCTCTTCATAAATTTCTGTGACTTGTAGCCGGTACTGTGTTTATAGTGTTGGCTTTCATGAAAGATTTAAATCCCCACTGGTGTACAAAATTAAAGCAAGAAACTATGCTTTCCCCGTCCTGTGTGTAATTCACGATATAATCATACAAACTATCAAAAGATATCCGCACGATCGTGTTCTGCACGGAGAATGGCATTCTGGTCAACGGACAACCACACCAACCATGACGTCAGGGCAACAATCAAAAGGGATAGTGTTTACCGGGTAGTCCTTCGTCCACATCTTCTGTGTACTTAGTCACAGACGGTGCAGTATGGCACAGAGAAGACGCCTCACCAGGCATTCTGCGGTGGAGGGCCATGGGAAGAAAGGAAGCAGGACAGTCGCATACTGATGTGCCCCGATGGCTCAATGTGAATCGTTCTGTTGTTTTTGGGATTTGACGACAGTTTATAGAGATCGAAACTGTATCCCAAAGACCAGGGCGCGGCCGACCACGTGTAACATCAGAAAGAGAGAATTGTTATTTGGGTGTAAGGGCACAACGGTACAGCCTTAGTACTGCATGACAACTGGCATCTGACCTAACAGCACACACTGGACGTATTGTAGCGAGGCAGATGGTGTACAGGAGGCTTCGGCGGAGTGGCCTTTATTGTCGGAGACCTGCAGTATGTGTACCTTTGACGCCTCTTCCCAGAATGGAACGTCCAAGATGGAGCCGTTGACATGCCACTTGGACGGTCGAACACTGCGTCAATGTTCCTTTCACATATGAGCCTCGATTTGGTCTGGACAGCGATTATCGACGGATCACATCTGGAGGGAACGTGGATCACGATTTCGGGACCCAACCATTGTGGAATCGAGGATGATCCTTAATGTTGAGGGCAGGGACTATGTTGACCACTCGAACACCATTTCATGAAACTGTATGGTTAAATTGGTATGGTTCAACTGCTTCCAGGTATCGTGAGGAGGTCTTGGGATCTCATATGGGAATGTTGCGAGGTGCTGTGGGCCCAGACTTACTATTGCTGGACGATAATACTAGACCTCACAGGCCACACGTGATAGATATTTTCTTGGAAACGGAAGATATGGCACGCATGGCGCGGCCTGCTCGCTCTCTCGATTTGAATCCCATAGAACACGTCGGATGCACTAGGGACACGGGTTGCATCTCGTCATCATCCACCAACCACTCTCCAGGACTTGCGAACAGCGCTGCAGTAAGAATGAGCGTTATTGCCTCAACATGAGATTGGTGACATCATTCACAGCATGCCCCGTCGTTTGTCAGGCCTGTACTGTCACAAGTGGTCACACCCCATACTGAGCACATTAAACAGTTGTCGAAATGTGTGTGTAAATCCGTTAAGTTAGAAAAAAACGAAGAGCGTTGTTGTCTACACTTATGCATGTTGCATGTTCTTGAGGATGAGACTACATGAGTTCTTGACCCAGCTGTAACTGACTACCTCCATCTCTTTCTCAATTTCATTTACACACTCAAACCTTTGACTCATCTTAGACTATTTAGTTACAAACTAATACACACACAGATTAGTACCGTAAGAGGTGGAGCAGTGATTAAGATAATTCACTCGCATTCGGGAAGACTGGCTTTCGAATCATAGTTCGCCATTGAGCTTTAGGTTTTCATAGCTGCTTTAAATCGCTTTACGACATACACCGAATCAATTCCTTTGGAAACATCACAGTAAAATCTTCCCCCGCCCTAGCCCAAATCGGGATTTAATTCCATCTCTAGTGATCTCATCTCGACTCTGTGTTAAATCCTAATCTTGATTTATTTTTGTAGATCAGCACCGAGTCTTATCGCTAATACCGCATTGTTTCTTCAGAACAACTTGTCGGACGCTGTATCTGATCACATCTAAGTCTATCTATAACATCCATCCCACAAGATATATCGCTCGTCTAACATTCCTGTTAATAACGTAATTACTTCCTGGGCACAGATGACACGTAACTTAGGCGTCGGAGCAGAAACACAATGGCACATCAAAAATCTAGGTAATGCAGGGAAACGCCAGGACTGGTATAAAATATACTCTCAAAAAAGTGACGCACTGCACATGTTCTTGTGAGTACAAAAGGCCATTCCATTGTGTCCCTTCTACCAACTGTACTCTTTGTAACTCCTTCCATGTAATAACTGACAACATTAACAAAACTAACAGTGAGCACTGCCATACTTTCGTACTTCCTAATGACTGTCACTTCGACTTTTCCCCGTTCTACGCAGTATCAAAACATTGGAAAATTTGCCCCATCCCTTGCTCCTAGTTCCAGGCCGGGATTAATGTACCTACAAAACGACCTAAAATTCAACAACTACTATAAAAATGAAAAAGAAATACCTGTTAAATTACAACTCCATGTAACCCGTGACAGTCTCCACACTACGAACCTCCGCAAAGGTTAACTTTCTAAGGCATGTGAAACTTCCATAATCTTAATTTTCCTGAATCGCACAAAACCTACAAACGAAAAGTTCGTCCAACCGTACCAGCAGCTTATCCTCAGCATTCAGTTACATTTCCGACTTTTTCCTCATCCAAAACGTTCATAAAGAATCAAACCAGCTCATGTACTTCTGTATTAATGAAACTGGCACCTGGACATTTCTATTGATCATTTTGAGAACGTCGCAACTTTTATGTCAACAAGTAAATCCTGTAGCACACTGGTCTTTGATAGCAACAGCGTGAGAAACAAAAATTTCTGCACTCTTTGACTTTAACGATGCCTACAAGAATTCTTGGCATTCCAGGCTCCATCTAAATCTCCATACGTCGAATTAGTTATTTATGTCTTACTCAGTCCTTTTTCCCAATTTCCTTCGTAGGTCACCATTAAAAGCACCATCTCAGTTGCACCGCAAAACTAAATTCTTTCTATAAGCACGTTCTCTGCACTGATAAATTTTCAAAACATACCTTACCGTCTTCGTCATCCTCCTGTTTAGTTACGACATCACATTCCTAACTATCCTCCAAAGACCGCATAATTTCCAACAATCTCTTCTGCTACATTTCATCCATTTCATGTCTTGTTGCAAATGTTGTTGTTGTGGTCTTCAGTCCTGAGACTGGTTTGTTGCAGCTCTCCACACTACTCTATCCGGTGCAAGCTTCTTCATCTCCCAGTACCTACTGCAACCTTCATCCTTCTGAATCTGCTTAGTGTATTCATCTCTTGGTCTCCCTCTACGATTTTTACCCTCCACGCTGCCCTCCAATACTAAATTGGTGATCCATTGATGCCTCGTAACATGTCCTACCAACCGATCCCTTCTTCTAATCAAGTTGTGCCCCAAACTCCTCTTCTCCCCAATTCTATTCAATACCTCCTCATTAGTTATGTGATCTACCGATCTAATCTTCAGCATCCTTCTGCAGCACCACATTTCGAAAGCTTCTATTCTCCTTTTGTCTAAACTATTTATCGTCCACGTTTCACTTCCGTACATGGCTACACTCCATACAAATAGTTTCAGAAAAGACTTCCTGACACTTAAATCTATACTCGATGTTAACAAATTTCTCTTCTTCAGAAACGTTTTCCTTGCCATTGCCAGTCTACATTTAATATTAGTGCCTCTTTAAAACATTTTTTTAACGTAAATTATAATTAATCTTATCAATTACGAATATTTTAAAACCTGTGACTCAATTGAATGTAAATATATAACACTGCAGTCAGTCGCATTTTGAATAGTTATTTATTATTCCATGAACCGGGTTTCGAACGTTTCCAGGTTCATCTTCAGATTGCTTTCTGGATGTTACAACACTATTTCTAGCGTAATGCTTTTTCATTAGTGTCCATCGGCCTGCACCCATCAAAAGGAAAGTAGACAGATGGACACTAACGAGAAACTCCGTCCATATTGTTGCAGTAAGTATAAAACTACATTTTACATCCATATCGACAGTTATGGCGATACATTCAAGTGTGTTCCATCTTCTTGTCACAGGGCCAGCACCCAGCTGTCGGACATATATAGTGAAATACTTGTGCTATAATTCGGCTGTGAATCATTATGGGTCATCATCCCCATCCCGACGACATATTAACCATTCACCATCAATAGGCTACAACAGACGACGGTGGACATTGCACCCTCGGCAGTCCTCTACACCTTTGAAACACCTACCCTTTTAGTAGGCGAGAAAACTACTTTGTGTGACAATTACAATGAGACTAGGGCCCAAGAGAAGCCACGGTCACCAGCTGCGTCCCTAATTAAGCCACACCATCTTTCTTGGAAACAGATGAGTCAAAGCGTTTCCAAGCCAATAACATATATTTAGATTTCCCAGTCACACCCTTGTGTTGTTACTGGCAGTTAAAATGAAACAGCAAATTTCCATCTTGTTTTCTGTGCCTCACACTTCAGCATAGGTTAATCGTTGTACAACTGGTGCAAAGTACAATGAGCCATAACATTAAATATTTCCGCATCTGAAATGTCTGCATTATTAACCAAAAAAAAAAAACGTGACACCAGTGCTGATCCAACCTAGATGTTAAGCTGCACTTGTCAATGGACATAGTTCGACTATTGTCCCACACTTAGTGTAAGTCTCAATGGAATCCCTGATGTTTGCATATCAGAACTGTTTGCATTATTAAGCTACAACTACCAATAACATATTACCTAAAACTATATTATTAAGCTACAACTACCAATAACATATTACCTAAAACTATATACTTGTCAAGTGTCGCAGTGCTATTATCATATCTAAAATAGCTGTCAAAATGTGTAAGAAAAATTGACAACACTAGCGTAACTTACAGAATTTCCACACCTCAAGTGTCAATCAAAATATGTAAGAACACATACGATGTTATTTCCATGCCAGAAACGGCTATCAAAAATATTTATAGGGTGTATCTTACAGTGTTTCCACCTCTGTGTTATTTATCGAAACTACATAAATTCACACACAGTGATCATGTCAGTGTTAGTACCACGTCTAAAAATCTGTATTCCTGCTCTATAAAACACGTTACCTAAAATAAAGTGTCCACATTGTTTTTATTGAGTAACTTACACTTGATCCTTAAAACAGCCTGTGTATACTCATATTAAGGGTCAAAATAACATTTTCACGACTAAACACTACAAAACAAATGGAGATAATAGAACATGCTAAGCAGGCAATGCAGGCTATTTTACTGAGGCCATTTTACTGACGTACAAAGACAAACCGACCAACTCTGAGCACTATAGGACTTAACATCTGAGGTCATCAGTCCCCTAGAACTTAGAACTACTTAAACCTAACTAACCTAAGGACATCACACACATCCATGCCCGAGGCAGGATTCGAACCTGCGACCGTAGCGGTCGCGCGGTTCCAGACTGAAGCGCCTAGAACCGCTCGGCTACACCGGCCAGTCGATAGAGCGTACAGCAGTCAGTCGCAAATAATGGTTATTGGAAACATTATTTGGAACTGATTGCTGTGCTTTTTACCATTTGATATACATGTATATCTACAAACCTCCGACTGGAAGAAAAAATTCAGTCTTTGCCCCAAAATAAAATTGTTTGTATTATTAATCAAAGTACGTCAATATCTCCTCTATAACAGTACAAAACACATGAGGCATTGCTATTGTAATTTAATTGTTCTGTAACAATAAAATGTTGCTTGTTCATTGGCAGTACAGAAATAATTTATAGGTTAAGCTGCATCTGTCGACGAGAATAGTTTGATCTTTTAACCACACTTAAAAAGGCGAAAGTTGTATATGTCTTTCATCAAAATTCTCTCTGTTACACCACAAAACAGATACGGCACCACTGGTGACCTAATTTACAGGTATACGTCACAGAGTCCTATTTGAGAGCTTAAATTTATGATATTAACTAACGATTTGTTATGGATTCATGTTTAAGCACTAGCTCTTTTAAATTGCATTTCAACTAACATTTTACTGAGCACCGGTATTTAAACACTAGCTCTTAGCTGCATTTTACCTTTTCCTATTTTGTTTCAACAGAAGTTAAAGATCGTATCCCTGACTTTGAAACACGTCATTGATACCGTCTCGACGATGGGTGACACCTATCGGCCAAGCCCACTTAGCTTTTTGTGCTGCAGCTGTAAGGACAGTGTGCTAACGACGGCTTTAAATTATCTTCCATGGATGTTTACCATCACTTTATCATATTTTTATACCATGTACGATGTCAGTCATGGCTGTATATTTTATTTCTCTCTTTTGTTAACTTCTAGGACACGGGAATGTTTGTTAGTTCCTCCTCAGGCAATGTGAATCATACTACTACTTGTTATGTTGATAACTTATCATAATGCTATTACATATACATATGCACATTATTTTCTTACACTAAAATGATAAATGCGATTGAAACTAGTCACTGAAAAAAAGAAAATACTTGTAATGACAGAACGTTGAGGTTTTTAAACACTAATGTAATACCAATCCACGTAATTACCTATCAAGGAACAATGAGGAGTCGTATGGAGTTGCGAAGTATAAAGATAATATACGATGGCGTGAAGATGTACAGATAAATTACTGAGGTCTTGCAAAGTGAGATGATATAAAAACTAATTCAAGGATGAAACCAATGAGTGAGCTCTTAGCTGATGTATTAGAAACTGAGTAACTGAATAACTGAGAAGAAGGAGTGATACTGATTATGGTTAAAATTTGTTTTTGTCTGTTTTTTATAATTTTTTATTCATACGTGTTTATATATCTTACTTCTGTCTGATTCACGTGTCAGTTTATGGTTTTTCTACCAGTGAGTAGTGTATTGTGCTTAACAGTTTCTTCTTGCAAGAACGCGCACAAGGAGAGAATCAGTCATGTTAATGATGGTTGTTGTCTGAGAAGGAGGAGAACTACGCAACACCAACTGTAATGGAATATAATTTGTTTGCTAACGAAGGTTTCAATTGTGGATGGAGTGCTCATGCGACAAGACTGTTGTCCGAATTAAAAGAGGATTTTACGCAAATATGATGTATTTCTTTGAGGTGATGTATTATGCTTTTCGTACTCGGACTTTGCAACAGATTACGAACATTTCCTAAGAACAGTAGGCGCCCAGCGAATCAGAGTAGATGGGTTGTAGGGAATGTTGTCAATAGTAGGAAGTAATGATGTCTGGTGTTTGGTATATGAAAGTGTAGCACTGAAGTAAGGTGCAATGTTAATTTGAATTTTGTGTGGATGTAAAGAGATATGTGTAGTGTATGGACTAATGGTTATTCCGTCAGAGACCCACGTCATGCCTTGTTCACTATGGACTTTGCTCATTATGTCTATTTGTATGATATAGTATAATCATACAATCAGTTATAAACATTGATCAGGTACATTTTTTACCCTTACTATTATGTCTATTTACATGACATTATGTATAATGGATTTCTGTAGCAAATTATATCAGTTAGTAAAGAGGAGGTTATAATTCATTGACTTTTACTATGCTAGTGATGTGTATATGGATACGCCATATAAGGCGTATAAACTACTTTCGCAATTTTTCATGTGTAATAACGAGGGACGAATGTCACGACAGATGGTGACACATTGCTGAACGAGGCATCGGATATTTGGTCAGATGTTCTGTGAGCCATATGATGTTCTCAGTGAAGAGATACGCAAAGGTAAATAGCAGTGCTGAGCAGAATGGCATTTATCCAAGACCAGCGCTGGGAGCACTTACCAGATAAGGTGCCAGCTGCATAAGTGGCACACATTTGCATCGCTTGTGGCGTGTCACGGACTGCCAATACATCATCTGGATGGACGATATATATATATATATATATATATATATATATATATATATATATATATATATATATATTAATTCACAGACGCACAGATTACAAAGAGATGCAGCATTTTATGGTCACCGAATAAGCAAGAGATTGCAGCCATCAGTGTCAACCTCAAAGACCAGGAGGTGCAAGCGAATGTTTTGTCATGAAACAAGGCACATCCATACTAAATACAAAATTTGACGTTTTACCGTTCATTCATCAAAGAAAAGATCGATACTAATTAGACGGGTGAAGCCTTTTTGTGAAGACAGGCAATAAAGAGTTGATGATTTTAGACATGTGAATGCGACACATCTTCTAATAATAGTAAGCAAACAGTAAGATGACTCATGAAATAAGTTGTAGACACAGAGCGTCTAGCATTATTATAATATAACATCAAACCAGCAGATCTGTTTTCAATCATTCTTACTTCAAAAACTTTGCAATTAAGTTAGAAACTAGTAATTTGTCTTGTTGAAGAACAGCACATTGATGGTCCATTAGATTTCTGGCATGCAATTGCAGGAACTCCATTTCTTGAAGTAATGTTTCGGATATATACTTTTCGTCATCTTTCGAGTGGGCTACTCCATTCGCTCACGCTGAGATGGTCGTCGAAATGTCAGTCGAAGAAACGGATCTCGTGCTGTTGCAGGAAATCTAACGGATTGGCCAATGTTCTGTGCAGACAGGAAGTGCACGGTGTATTCATGGTTTCTGAATATTCATATTGATTCAGAAGGATGAAATTGCATTGAAAAAACTAATTCTAGCATAAATGAGATTCAGTTAATTTGTTCAATACTGTATGTGTTCAAGCAGATTTCATTCCTTTCCGTTCCAGCTACTGACAATCAAGACTTTATTGAACCAGAACCTGATCCAGGAAAGAGAAAGAAACGGACAATTTGCCTCATGTGTATGATGAAGAAGAAACTTGGTGGCTTTGGTGGTGGCGGTTGTGGTGGTGGTGGCTGTCGAGGAGGCATGGGACGTGTCATGTCGATCCCTGTGCCTATACCGATGCCTGTGTATATTGGTGGGAAAAGCAGTGGCTGTGGCCAACCAAGATGCGGCGGAGGTGGCAGATCCATGCCCAGTGGTAGGAGCAGCTGTGGCTACGGCGGCTGTGGTGGTGGCGGCGGCAACAGACAAAGAGCCAAGCCGGCAGAGGTTGTGGTGCCTCTCAATATCAAAGTCACTGTGGTACCGAGCGGCGGTGGCGGTGGTGGTGGCTGCCAAAGAGGGGGCTGCAACCAGGCGCCTCCTCCCCCTCCTCCTCCTCCTCCTCCACCTCCTCCTCCCCCTCCCCATCCCCATCCCCATCCCCCTCCACCTCCACCCCCACATTACCCACCCAGGGGAGGCGGCTGTCCAACAGGAGGCTGTTACCAGCATGCCCCACAGCCAGTGCACTACCAGCCTTCCAGCTCAAAACAGATGGCCAACCCAACAAAGGTGGTGGTGGTGGTTATACCAAGCAGTGGTGGCAGCAGCAGTGGCGGTGGCCGTGGTGGTTGCCCGACAGGAGGCTGCCACCAGATGCCACCTCCACACCCACCCAGTGGGGGTGGATGTCCAATGGGAGGCTGTTACCACCCTGTACCACAGCCAGCACAATACCATCCCTCCGGGTGTGGAGGTGGTGGCTGCAATGCTCAACCCCAGATGTGCTCCACCTGTGGTGGTGGTGGGGGCGGAGGAGGGCATTCATACAGCCAGGCCTCCAGTCAAGCGTCCGGCTACAGTTCCGGCTGGTAAGTCATCCCTCTCTCGTTTCATGTGCAACTGACTAATGCTCCAAAAACCCTTCCCACTTACAGCTATATTTTAAACTACAGATCCCCACAAAAAAGATGTGAAATTCTCGTTACAGTCATCTGTAGGTTGAAAAAACCTATTAAGTTCGGAGCAACGTAGAAGACGTCGAATCGAGTAAAATTTTTGAGATAACCATAGATGGAAAATGAACCGTTGTTGCACTACAGCTCTAAAAAGACTGTCAGTCACCAACAATTGTGTGGAAGAGTGTGTATCTAAAATAACTTGCCTCAGCTAGTGCCTGATATGCTAAAGAGCCCAGTAACTAATTAAATTAGCTAGTTTCAGCGCTCCCATGAGCCATGGACCATGCCATCGATGCGGTGGCTCGCATGCCTCAGCTATACAGGTTGAAAGGTCAGACAAAAGTGTGGTTCCTGAAAAGGGGCATCAGCTTTTTCAGTAACCAAAACGGCCTCACTGTGCTGGTACAGCGAACAGCTGAAAGCATGGGGAAACTAGAGCCCCAACTTTTCAAGAAGGGCATGCAGCTCCACCCTATGGTTAAATGATGATGGCATTCTATTGGATAAAATATTTGTCACCCATTAGGATCTCTGGGTGGGAACTACTCATGAGGCTGTTGTCATCAGGAGAAACAAAACTGACGTTCTATGGATCGGAGCGTGTAATATTAGACCCGTTACTTGCGCAGGTAGGTTAGAAAATTTAAAAAGGCAAATGGATAGCTTGGATTCAAAATAAGAGGAAATAGGAGGAACAGGATTTCTGGATAGGTGAATACAGGGTTATAAATACAAAATCAAACAGCGGTAATGCAGGGGTAGCTTTAATAATGAACAAGAAAATAGTAATGCAGGTAAGGTACTATGAGCATCATTGTGAAAGCATTATTGCAACCAAGCTAGGCATAAAGCCGACAGTAGTACAAGTTTATATGCCAACCAGAAGTCATGAAGAGACTGAAGAAATGTATGAAGAGACAAAGTAAATTATTCAGATAATTTAGGGAGACGAAAGTTTAATTGTGAGGGAGACTGGAATTCGACACTTGGAAAAGGAAGAGAAGGAAAAATAGTAGGTGAATATGGACTCGGGGAAAGGAATGAAAGAAGACACCTGGTAGAATTTTGCACAGAGCATAATTTAATCATCGCCACACTTGGTTTAAGAATCATGAAAGTGTGTTGTACACGTGGAAGAGACATGAAGACAGGAAGGCGCCATACTGATTATTTAATGGTAAGATAGAGATTTCAGAACCAGATTTTAAATTAAAAGACATTTCCAGGGGCAGATGTGGGTTCTGACCACAATGTATTGGTTATGAACTGTAGATTTAAGAAATTCCAAATAGGTTTGAAATTAAGGAGATAAGTTGAAAGAACCAGAGGTTGTTGGAAGTCAAAGAGGGAGCGCTAGGCAACGGATGACTAGAAAAGGGTCAGGAACACAGCAGAAGACGAATGGGTAGTTTTCAGAGATGAAATACTGAAGGCAAGAGAGGATCAAATAAGTAAAAACACCAGGCCTCGTAGAAATCCTTGGATAACTCAGGGCATATTAAATTTTATTGATGAAAGGAGAAAATGTAGCAAATGAAGCAGGCAAAACAGAATACAAACGACTAAAAAATGAGATTGAGAGGAACTGCAAAATGGCTAACAAGAAATGGCTAGTGCACAAATGCAAGGATTTAGAACCATAATTCACTCAAGGAAAGATAGATACTGCCTACAGGAAACTAAAGAGGCCTTGGGAGAAAAGATCAGACGCTGCATGAACACCAAGAGCTCAGAAGAAAACCAGTCCTAACCAGAGAAGGGAAATCTGAAAGGAGGAAGGAGTATACAGAGGGTCTTTACTAGGGAGGTGAACTTCAAAGCAATATTATAGAAATGAAAAAGGACGTAGATGACGATGAAATGGGAGATATGATACTGTGAGAAGAATCTGACAGAGCCCTGAAAGACTTAAGTCCAAACAAGGGCCCAGGAGTAAACTACATACCGTCACAACTACTGATAGCCTTGGGACAGCCACCCGTGACAAATTATTTTCATCTGGTGTGCAGGTTATGACACAGGTGACATGCCCTCAGGATTCAAGAAGAATGCAATAACTGAAATTTCAAAAATATCAAATGCAGACAGGTGTAACAATTATCGAACTATGAGTTTAAAAATTCATGGTTGCAAAACACTGACACGAATTCTTTACATAAGAATGAAAAAAATAGTAAAAGATCAATTCGGATTTCGGAGAAATATAAGAACGTGCTAAGCTCCGTAGGATAGGTTAAGAAAAGGCAAACCTACGTTTATAGCACTTTTGGACTTAGGATACAGCTTTTGAAAATGTTGGCCGGAATAATTCGTTTGAAATTCCGAAAGTTGCGGAGTAAAATACAGTGAGTGAAAGGCTATTTACAACATGTACAAAATGAAAGGGAAGCAGTGGTTGATAAGGGAGTGGCACAAGATTGAATCCTATCACTACCTTGTTCAATGGCTGCATTGACATAGCATTAAAGAGAACCAAAGAAAAATTTGCAGCAGAAATTGAAGAAATAAAAAGTATGAGGAATGTCGATGACACTGTAATTCTGTCAGACAGAGCAAAGGACTTTCAGAGTAGTTGAGCGGAATGCACAGTGTCTTGAAAGGAGAATATAAGATTGTTGTTGTTGTTGTTGTTGTTGTTGTGGTCTTCAGTCCTGAGACTGGTTTGATGCAGCTCTCCATGCTACTCTATCCTGTGCAAGCTTCTTCATCTCCCAGTACTTACTGCAACCTACATCCTTCAGAATCTGTTTAGTGTATTCATCTCTTGGTCTCCCTTTACAATTTTTACCCTCCACGCTTCCCTCCAATACTAAATTGGTGATCCCTTCATGCTCAGAACATGTCCTACCAACCAATCCCTTCTTCTAGTCAAGTTGTGCCACAAACTTCTCTTCTCCTCAATCCTATTCAATACCTCCTCATTAGTTATCTGATCTACCCATCTCATCTTCAGCATTCTTCTGTAGCACCACATTTCGAAAGCTTCTATTCTCTTTTTGTCCAAACTAGTTATCGTCCATGTTTCACTTCCATAGATGGCTACGCTCCATAGAAATACTTTCAGAAACGACTTCCTGACACTTAAATCTACGCTCGATGTTAACAAATTTCTCTTCTTCAGAAACGATTTCCTTGCCATTGCCAGTCTAAATTTTATATCCTCTCTACGTCGACCATCATCAGTTATTTTCCTCCCCAAATAGCAAAACTCATTTACTACTTTAAGAGTCTCATTTCCTAATCTAATTCCCTCAGCATCACCTGACTTAATTCGACTACATTCCATTATCTTCTTTTTGCTGTTGTTGATGCTCATCTTACATCTTCCTTTCAAGACACTGCCCATTCCGTTCAACTGCTCTTCCAGGTCCTTTGCTGTCTCTGACAGAATTACGTCATCGGCAAACGTCAAACGTTTTATTTCTTCTCTTTGGATTTTAATTCTTTTTCCGAATTTTTCTTTTGTTTGCTTCACTGCTTGCTCAATATACAGAATGAATAACATTGGGGACAGGCAACAACCATGTTTCACTCCCTTCCCAACCACTGCCTTTCTTTTCTCGACCTATAACTTCCATCTGTTTCCTGTACAAACTGTAAATAGCGTTTCGCTCCCTATATTTCACCCCCACCATCTTCAGAATTTGAAAGAGTATTCCAGCCAACATTATCTAAAGCTTTCGCTAAGTTTACAAATGATAGAAACGTACATTTGCCTTTCCTTAATCAATCTTCTTAAGATAAGTCGTAGGGTCAGTATTGCCTCACGTGTTCCAATATCTCTACGGAATCCAAACTGATCTTCCCCAAGGTCGGCTTCTACTAATTTTTCCATTCGTCTGTAAAGAATTCGCGTTAGTATTTTGCATCCGTGACTTATTAAATTGATTGGTCGGTAGTTTTCACATCTGTCAACACCTGTTTTCTTTGAGATTGGAATTATTATATTCTTCTTGAAGTCTGAGGGTATTTCGCCTGTCTCATACATCTTGCTCACAAGATGGTAGAGTTTTGTCAGGACTGGTCCTCCCAAGGCCGTCAGTAAATCTAATGCAATGTTGTCTACTCCCGGGGCCTTGTTTCGACTCAGGTCTTTCAGTGCTCTGTCAAACTCTTCACGTAGTATCGTATCTCCCATTTCATCTTCATCTACATCCTCTTCCATTTCCATAATATTGTCCTCAAGTACGTCGCCCTTGTATAGACCCTCTATATACTCCTTCCACCTTTCTGCTTTCCCTTCTTAGAACTGGTTTTCCATCTGAGCTCTTGATATTCACATAAGTGGTTCTCTTTTCTCCAAAGGTCTCTTTAATTTTCCTGTAGGCATTATCTATCCTACCCCTAGTGACATAAGGCTCTACATCTTTACATTTGTCCTCTAGCTATCCCTGCTTAGCCATTTTGCACTTCCTGTCGATCTCATTTTTAAGACGTTTGTACTCCTTTTTGCCTGCTTCATTTACTGCATTTTTATATTTTCTCCTATCATCAATTAAATTCAATATTTCTTCTGTTACTCAAGGATTTCTACTAGCCCTCATCTTTTTACCTACTTGATCCTCTGCTGCCATCACTACTTCATCTCTCAAAGCTACCCATTCTTCTTCTACTGTATTTCTTTCCCCCATTCCTGTCAGTTGTTCCCTTATGCTCTCCCCGAAACTCTGTACAACCTCTGGTTTAGTCAGTTTATCCAGGTCCCATCTCCATAAATTCCCACCTTTTTGCAGTTTCTTCAGTTTTAATCTACAGTTCATAATCAATAGATTGTGGTCGGAGTCCACATCTGCCCCTGGAAATGTCTTACAATTTAAAACCTGGTTCCTAAATCTCTGTCTTACCATTACATAATCTATCTGAAACCTGTCAGTATTTCCAGGCTTCTTCCATGTATACAACCTTCTTTCATGATTCTTGAACCAAGTGTTTGCTATGATTAAGTTGTGCTCTGTGCAAAATTCTACCAGGCGGCTTCCTCTTCCATTTCTTAGCCCCAATCCATATTCACTTACTATGTTTCCTTCTCTCCCTTTTCCTACTATCGAATTCCAGTCACCCATGACTATTAAATTTTCGTCTCCGTTCAGTACCTGAATAATTTCTTTTATTTCATCATACATTTCTTCAATTTCTTCGTCATCTGCAGAGCTAGTTGACATATCAACTTGTACTACTGTAGTAGGCGTGGGCTTCGTGTCTATATTGGCCACAATAATGCGTTCACTATGCTGTTTGTAGTAACTTACCCGCACTCCTATTTTTTATTTATTATTAAACCGACTCCTGCGTTGCCCATATTTGATTTTGTATTGATAAGCCTGTATTCGCCTGACCAAAAGTCTTGTTCCTCCTGCCAGCGAACTTCACTAATTCCTACTATATCTAACTTTAACCTACCCATTTCCCTTTTTAAATTTTCTAACCTGCCTGCTCGATTAAGGGATCTGACATTCCACGCTCCGATCCGTAGAACGCCAGCTTTCGTTCTCTTGGTAACGACGTCCTCCTGAGTAGTCCCCGTCCGGAGATCCAAATGGGGACTATTTTACCTCCGGAATATTTTACCCAAGAGGACGCCATCATCATTTAACCATACAGTAAAGCTGCATGCCGTCGGGAAAAATTACGGCTGTAGCTTCCCCTTGCTTTCAGCCGTTCGCAGTACCAGCACCGCAAGGCCGTTTTGGCTAGTATTACAAGGCCAGATCAGTCAATCATCCAGACTGTTGCCCCTGCAACTACTGAAAAGGCTGATGCCCCTCTTCAGGAATCACATGTTTGTCTGGCCTCTCAACAGATACCCCTCCGTTGTGGTTGCACCTGCGGTACGGCTATCTGTATCGCTGAGGCACGGCAAGGTCCATGGTTCTTGGGGGGGGGGGGGGGGGGGGGGGAACAAGTGTTTCGTTTTCTAATCTAATCTTCGTTTTGTTTCCTCTCTACTTCGGCCATCATCAATTATTTTGCTGCCCAAATCATAAAACTAATCTACTACTTTAAGTGTTTCGTTTTCTAATCTAATCTAATTCTTCCGGTATCACCTGATTTGATTCGACTACATTTCATTATCCTTGTTTTGATTTTGTTAATATAAGATTAACATCAACAAAATCAAAACAAGGATAATGAAATGTATTCGAATCAAATCAGGTGATACCGGAAGAAAACGAAACACTTAAAGTAGTAGATTAGTTTTATGATTTGGGCAGCAAAATAATTGATGATGGCCGAAGTAGAGAGGAAACAAAACGAAGATTAGCAGTGACAAGAAAAGTGTTTCTGAAGAAGAAAAATTTGTCAACATTGAATATAGATTTAAGTAGCCATGTATGGAACAGAAATGTGGACAATAAACAGTTTAAACAGGAACGGAATAGAAGTTTTGGAAATGTAGCGCTACAGTAGAATGCTGAAGATTAGATGCGTAGATCACGAAACTAAAGAGGAAGTACTGAACCGAACTGTTGAGAAAAGAAATTTGTGGCACAACCTGACTAATAGAAGGAATCGGTTGATAGGACACATTCTGAGACACGTTCTGCAGGGAAATTTGTTCGCTAAAAATCGTATAGGGAGAGCAAGATACGAATACAGTAACTGATTCAGGAGGATGTAGGTTGCAGTAATTATTTGGACGTAAAAAGGTTTGTAGAAGATAGAGTAGCACAGAGAGCTGCATAAAACCATCGGAGTGAAGACCATGACAGCAGTAGTTTCAGCTCAGCGCTCAACTTTCGACAAACTTTAAATTTCTATTCATGGCTTTCTACGTTAGACACGCTTTTTTTAATGTTTACTGGCTTCTGCTGGACTAGGGTAAAAACGATGTAATGCAAAACAGGCACAGCGACTGCTTAGTTGGGCAAGCACCTTCGCTTAGCGGACAAACTACCGTTTGGTCGTTGTTGACCAGTTGTTTTATGGCCGCCCAGAACCATGTATTTTATTCTACTGCTGCTTGGAACACTCTGCTCAATTCGACATACCCCATCCCGCCCATACTTTATTACTGTTTCTCTCCAGCCTCTATACAAGACAGTTACACCTAAGACACTTAACAAGCGAGCTACCCAAGTGGTATCAGTAACAAAAACCATATACCATTTCCCGAGAGCCACACGAGTTCACGTTTTCACAAGTGAGAGTAATAAAATGTGCAAGTCAAGGGAAGAATAAAAACAATCTCCTAGTAAGGAAGGTATAAAGGGTGGGTTGTATCTTGATTGTTTAATTTTTAAGAAGCAATGCAGTGAAGTGTAAAAAATTCCAGTACGGGAATAGAAATGCAAACGGAACAAACGTTAGTGCTAGATATCTTAGATGATAGTTCCTTTCTGGCCGAAAGAAAGGAAGAATTATTAGGAAGAAATTTTTTTGTTTTCTTTTCTGCGTCCTTCATCCCCTACTCATAAGAACAGGGCAGGGCAGGGGGTTCTCGGTTCTTTTCAGTAGATACAAGAGATCTGGAAATGGAGCAAAGGGATCCCTATTTGGAATATTTACTTGTGGATTAATATTTCTAGCAATTGGTCGTTACCTTCTCAAGGCATATGATAGTTTAAGCAGAAAAATCGTTTGAAAAAGAAACAATGTGAAACGTGTGCTAAGAAACAATATTACAAATGGGGAGGCATCAGTAGCGAGTTAGAAGAATTCTGTCTGCAAAACTGCACAAGAAGACGGCAGCAACGGTGAGATCAGAATCAGGTTGACGCAGACAAAAGGATTTTTTAACACGAAACCAGTCAGGAGTCTACTGCTGACAAACGTTCACTGATAATTGATGAAAATGTTCAGAATCAATGGAGCGCTTCATTGTGGTGAAATGTGGGCTTTAGGGGACTGAAAAAGTGGAATGTGGAAGTATTTCAAAGTAAACTGAGGTATGTTCTCCGCTAGATATATTAGAAGAGAACAGAAGATCTACCCACATCAAAAAAAGTTTTGCATCACCTCGGTTCCAAGAACTCCTGAAGATAGATGTTGACTGTGGATATTGTATCATAGGCACAGCCCCTTTGACTGCTCAGAGATGTCACTAAACCCACCCAAAGGTGTTAACAACCATCAATGAGCAACGCATATTAGACGGAGGTGTCCAACAGCCGATCAGTTCCAGTCATTCCAACGGGAAGGAGGTACATGGCTCGTGTTGTCTCTAGTTCAACCATGCCTAGACCGTCAATACAGCAGTTCGAACGCGTCCGCATTGTTACCTTCTGCCAGGAAGGGCTCTCAACAAGAGAAGCGTCCAGGCGTCTCGGAGTGAACCAAAGCGCTGTTGTTCGGACATGGAAGAGACACAGTGAGACAGGAACTGTCGAAGAAATGCCTCGCTTAGGCCGCCCAAGGGCTACTACTGCAGTGGATGACCGCTACCTACGGATTATGACTCGGAGGAACCCTGACAGCAACGCCACCATGTTAAATAAAGGCTTTCCGTGCAGCAACAGGACGTCGTGTTACCACTCAAACTGTGCACAATAGGCTGCATGATGCGCTACTTCACTACCGACGTCCATGGCGCGGTCCTTCTTTGCAACCACGACGCCATGCAGTGCGGTACACATGGGACCAACAGCATGCCGAATGGAGCGCTCACGATTGGCATCACCTTCTCTTCACCGATGAGTGTCGCAAATGCCTTCAACGAGGAAATCGCTGGTGACGTGTTTGGAGGCAACCCAGTCAGGCTGAACGCCTTAGACACACAGTCCAGCGAGTGCAGTAAGGTGGAGGTTCCTGCTGTTTTGGGGTGGCATTATGTGGAGCCGACGTACGCCGCTGGTGGTCGTGGAAGACGCCATAACGGCTGTATGATACGTGAATCCCATTCCACGACCGATAGTGCAACCATATCGGCAGCATATTGGCATGCGTCTTCATGGATGACTATTATCGCCCCCAACGTGCACATCTTGTGAATGACTTCCTTCAGGATAACGACATCGCTCGACTAGAGTGGCCAGTATGTTCTCCAGACATGAACCCTATCGAACGTGCCTGGGATAGATTGGAAAAGGCTGTTTATGGACGACGTGGACCACCAACCACTCTGAGGGATCTACGCCGAATCGCCGTTGAGAAGTGGGACAATCTGGACCGAGATTGCCTTGCTGAACTTGTGGATAGTAACCCACGACGAATACAGGCATGCATCAATACAAAAGGACGTGCTACTGGGTATTAGTGGTACCGGCGTGAATAACAATCTGAACCACCACCTTTGAAAGTCTCCCTGCATGGTGGTACAATACGCTACGTGTGGTTTTCATGAGCAATATTAGACACTGAACTCGCATTCGGGAGGACGACGGTTCAATCCCGCGTCCGGCCACCCTGATTTAGGTTTTCCGTGATTTCCCTAAATCGCTCCAGGAAAATGCCAGGATGGTTCCTTTCAAAGGGCACGGCCGACTTCCTGCCCTGTCCTTCCCTAATCCGATGAGACTGATGACCTCGCTGTCTGGTCTCCTTCCCCAAAAACAACCATGAGCAATAAAAAGTGCGGAAATGATGTTTATGTTGATCTCTATTCTAATTCTCTGTACAGGTTCCGGAACTCTCGGAACCGAGGTGATGCAAAACTTTTTTTTGATATGTGTATACAGGGTGAGTCGCGTAAGACGTAACAACTCCATTATTCCGGGGACGATTGCACCTAACGACAAGCGTTGTTCGGTGAATCATAGCCGACTATGGGGCACATACTTTGGTACATGCACAATAATCACAACGTTTATATTGACCGAGATAATGAGGCAAGTACAGGTCTTTAAATGGGACGCTATACTTTTTTTACCATCATTCGAACGCCCTGGAAAATACGCGTATAGTGATGTAACGCATGTTGATATTGTGATTCAAACTTTACTTAAAAGACGCTGGGAAATATTGCACGATTGAAGGTCGAGACAGTCGGAAGCGGCTGCAGACTGTAAACACGCCTCGCGCGACCCGCAGGCCGAGTTGCCGTGCTCTATGCAGCATACACGGCCTACGCTCTCTTCGCGATACACCATAGGTACAAGAGTGGCAAGTCGCGTTTCGTATCTAACTGTGGAACAAGCTAGCTAATTGCATACCAAACGGGGATTGTGAGAACTATGCCAAATGCATGGACATTCCCAGGCTGAAATGAATAGTTATTGTGTGAATATAGCAACCGCTTTGTCACGCAGTTTCTCATTTAAGCTTTGCCCCCTTCCTGCTTCTGTGTCACACCTGACGCACAGTAAGCCGCTGATAATGTCATTGATGGATGCATCATGGGAAACTCTTCACCGGGTGACGCCAGAGTGTGTCTGTGGAGTAACAAAGTGTCTGCTGTGAAACTACTGTTTCCACAGACAGTATTGGACAATACAATTAGAGAGAATACACATCTGACAACATTATCATTTTATTCACTTCATATGCTGACCACCTCCCACCAAACAATACGACAGAAGGACAACCTACGTGGTATATACATTGTCCACACAAGTTACATTTATAGTTCAAGGATGTTATTGGTCACTGACACATATCATTTAATAATACATTGGTACCTACTGATAACCTTCACAATTCCTAGTGTTCTTAACAAAACATGGTGTTGTACTTTACTTAAGCATGTACTCAAACGGTTTACCCTCGACTGCAACACACATCTGTAATCGACGATCAAGAGAATGGGTAACAGATGAAAGGTCAGTGGATGATATGGCGGAGCAAGCTGTGACGATTTGGCGGCGCATGCCATCTGGCGTTGTTGGGGCTTCGCGGGAGACCGCATCTAAGTTCCCCACAAAAAGAATTCAAGTGGAGTCTGTACTGCAGAATTCCGTCCAGTCCAGCGGTCAGGAAACGTCTCGTTCAATATTTGACTTGCAACCACGTGAGGAGTGGGCTGGGCAGCCGTCGTGTTGGAACGACATACACAGGCGCTCATTGAGTGGTATCTCCTCTAGCAGAACGGGTAGAATGTTCCTAAGAAAGTCTCCATACTTATTTCAATTTAATACTCCTGTAATGAAATAAGGTCCTACGATGTAATTTCTTACAATGCCGCACCACATGTTGACGCACACTGGCCTTTGGTGCTGTACCTGACGCAGCTGCCCAGTAGTGCATGTTACGTAAATTTACATTCCCGTGATTAGTGAGTGTTGCCTCGTCGGTGAAGAGCACACGTTTGAAGAATGTATTGTCATCTCGCAAGCGTCGCAGAGCAAACCGACAAAAATCCGTACGACGTTCGACATCGCGTCCTTCGAATGCCTGATGGAGTGAAAGGTGATATGGGTGGAAATTATGCCGGTGGAGAATGCGCAGGACACTCGTCTGGCTGACCCCACATTTCGCGGCAATACGTCTCGTGCCGCAATGAGGATCGATAAACGCCATGGCCAGAGCAGTCTCTTCGTGGTCTCTGTCGGTCGCAGTCTTCTTCCTCCTCCTTTGTCTGCTGTTAAAGCTACTAATGTAGTGATCATTCTTGCAACGGCCTGGCGAGTAGGACACCGACGATCAGGATACATATCCCTGTACGGCCGTACGGTTTCGACAGCATTCCTACGACATTCGCCATACAGAAGTAACATGTCTAACTTCTCCTGATAGTGTACATATCTGGACGTAATGTTCCAGCAGCTACGTCTGGGTAGGAGACGCACGTCCTACTGGTTCAACGTCGCACGACCTGTTAGTTGAACGACGCGGCCTGCTTTCCAGGTCGTGCGAGGCGTGTTTAAAGTCTGCAGCCGCTTCTGTCCTCTTCGACCTTCAATCGTACAATATTTCCCAGTGTCTTTTAAGCAAAGTTTGAATCACAATAGCAACATATGTTACATCACTATACGCGTATTTTCCAGAACGTTCGAATGAAGGTTAAAGAAGTACAGCGTCCCATTTAAAAAACGTGTACTTGCCTCATTATCTCGGTGAATATAAACGTTGTGATTATTCTGCATGTACCAACGTATGTGCCCCATAGTCAGCTATGATTCGCCGAAAACCGCATGCCGATACGTCCAATCGCCCCCGGAATAAAGGGGGTGTTACGTCTTACGCGACTCGCCCTGTTTACAGAGAACATATTACATACAGTTTTACGAACGTAGCAGAGGACATAGCATGAGCAAGTGATAGCTTAATAAATCTGAAGGACTTCAATGACGACTATCTTCGTGGCTTGAAGCAAACGTGTGTAAAACAACGAAATACTTCGTAGAGCTAAGCAGAATCTACACCAAAAAACGTTCTTTACTGCAAGGTTATTGACGTATGAGACGAAGAGGAATGTAATGTCTTACAGGTAAGGACGCTGGGTATGAGTAACACAGTTTATATTCTGATATCATTTGAGCTCTAGTCGTCTGTTACATGATTAGCTAATACATCGTTGAAGCTGCTTTCGTCGGTCTAAATACGCGGACGCCATTCTTATAGTAATTTTTAATTAGTTCAGTCGGCATCCACCATACATAGATACTCGAAAATGGAAAATTGCCCAAGAGGTTTCACAGAAATTTCCATATTCCACTAGCTAATGCATCATAACGTCTGTGACTCCTCTTTGTGTAAATATGTACGCAGCAGCAGTCTGTTCAAAGCGGTAATAGCAGCAATTCCTGCCGGTCGGTATATAAAACGCCACCTGTCACTTAAACTAAACGTGTCATTAGCGGTTTTCTTTCGTAACGTGCTGCTTCGTCAGCATCTTTGTGATGACATCCTGGTGGACTTTTCCCTGAAATCCGGTTACTGTTGTCGATCCTCACGGCTCGTCACGTTGTAGTCTAATACAACCGTTTCGTAACTTTTTCGTTTGTGAACTGTCAGATTTACTCTATAAATACGAAACCCTAGCATGTATCCGCGTTTCAGAAAGTGCTATACTACGATCAGTTTCGAATGAAGTAGATTTATAGGTCTCCCCCCTTTGGAAAATTCGTATCCTGAGCAATATTTCCTTAAAAGATAGGGTGACGAACACATACTAACATTTTGGTCTCCTACACTGTTGATGCATAACGCTCACTGCATGTAACCCGCTTTTAGTGACGTTGCAAACTACGTACAAGCGCACTGTAGCTACAATTTATTTCTAAATTAACTAACACAATAATAACGTGATAAATTAACTATTTCATGCGTCGTTACTCAAACTCCACTAACTGCAGGAAATAAACGTGAAATCTATTCCATAAACGGATTTAAAGAAGAGCCATTCCTACAAATAAGCAGTTACCATACCGTAATTTTTGGATGGCAGATGTTGGGCGTAAACAACTCTCTCTTAAGGTGAGTTCTTAACAGCGGGACGTTGTTATCTGGGAACTGTGGAAACTTTTTTTGTAGATAAATGAAACTGTTGGTCTTGTGAGGTAAAACATTACTCTGTTGAAAAAAAAAACAGTTTTAGTACTGAGTGGCATTTCGTCATGAGAGCTATCACAACAGCAAATATTTTCAGAAATATTAATTTATTCTTATTTTACTGTCTCACTGACTGCTAAATTTAAAAAGTACACCAAAACAAACAATCTTCAATAATGTATACATGCAGGATAAAGCAAGGAGCGAAAATTTGTATCAAGGCCAGGATTCGAATCAAGGTTTTCTACTCACTAGACTGGTGCACCATCCACTGCGCCACCCTGGCACAATGGCTTTCCACAACAGTATGGACGACCTCAGCACGACTCCCTTCCCTGTCTAAATTCCCATCCAGCTCGCAGCCCACTTGGTGTTACCACTGAACTCGAACAACATTGCAGAGGCTCTTCCACTATATTGGAACAGCATGTCAGCATCGAACGATACAGGGAATAGTTGCTTTAATCAAGTGAAACTATATAATTGCAGAGACTTTTTCAAGTCGTATATATGCAGACAAGCGACAAATGAAAATTTGTACCAAGGCCGAGATTCGAACCCAGCTCTCCTACTCCCTAGGCACATACGCTAACCATTGCCCCAAACTGATTCAGTGACTCTGCACAAATGCACGGACTATCCTAGCACGCCTCCCTCCTCAGCCCCAAGTCTGGATATAAACATCATAGATGTATGAGACTATAAAATGCCCTTGCAATTATATAGTTTCGGTTGATTACAGCACCTGTGCCAGGTCTTCAGGCAGTATCCCTCGTTTCATATGAGGCTGAGGTGCTATTCCAATACAGATTGAAAGCCTATTCAATGCTGTTCGAGTTTAAGGAAATACCAAGTGGGCTGAGTTGCGAATGGAAATTTGGAGCAAAGAAGAAGACATGACAGAGTAGTCCATGGCAGTTGTGCACATGCACTGTGCAAGAGTGGCGCAGAGGTTAGCGTATCCGCCTAGGGAGTAGGAGAGTTGGGTTCGAATCTCGGCCTTGGTACACATTTTCATTTGTCGCTTCAGTCTGCATATATTCATCACAGATGTCTGAGGCTTCGAAAGGTCTCTGGAACCATAAAGTTTCATTTAATCTTTAATTAGTTGGCTAAACCACTACCTACAGTATATTTAAGAATATTTTACTATGTTTACACATGGTTGTAGGCAATGTGTCACACACAAATGTTCACATATGCGGGAATTCCTAAGGGACCACACTGCTGAGATCATCAGTCCCTAGACTTACACACAACATAAACTAACTTATCCTAAGAACAACACACTCACCCATGCCCGAGGGAGGACTCGAACCTCTGGCGAGAGGGGCCACTCAATCCGTGACATGGCGCCACAGACCGCACGGCCACTCCGTGCAGCTGTCACAGACATTATAACACTACTCCCTTATAACCGGACCTTTAGTCCTGTCACGGGAAAAGCCACATATAACACTAACGTGCCGTGAAAAACGCTAATGCTGCCCTCAGAGAGGATTTCGAAGTTCGACCGCGGGTGTGTCTAATGGACAGGGGCATCGGAGTATAATTTCGAATTTGGCGAAACAACGGAAGAAACAAACGAACATTAATCTTGGGAGTTAACGAAAGTGGTAAAATATTAAATAAATGAATAGTAAGCAGGATACAGACTCGCACAGTGCACTCTGTACTGTGTGTAGCAGCAGTTACCAATACAATCACCAGTAAATTATGGGAAGTAACTTTGCACCAAGCTCATACTAATGTCAGTCACACTCAAGAGTATCACTTAATCAAATACTGAAATGTCACTGCAAGAATTGCAGAACTAAACTTGAACATGAGGGGCTTCTATCTTGACTGGCATGAGAAACACAAATAGAGATGAATGACATCTTAAATACACTGTTTAAGCTCCTCTGCATATAGCAGTTTTCCTTAGCAACAGTAATAGTTAAATTTTTTTAATAGGTGGAGAATATGATGGTGACCCATAAACTAGTATAGTTTCATAGGTCACAGCTCTTTGATTATTACAATAATAAAAACTAACTCTATAAGCTAATCATTTCATTTCGCTTGAGTAGTTTATAAATTACTTTGCAAGACAATAAAATACGGCACTGGGCTTAATTAATTTAAAAAAAGGAACCTTTCATGATGGGTACCAAAAACACACCTTCTTTAAAAATGTGCATAGTTTAATCCTACAAAACTATATATTATAATAACCTAAGCATTAACCAGCTTTTAACAAATATACTCTCTTTTATAAACACATTCATATTATAATAATTCAAAATTTCAGCATATTCTTTTGCTTTTTTCGTATATACATTACATAACTCTAATTTTCTTGCCATAGATCAAGGAGTTTAAACAGCACAGAATACACCGTTCATAAATTGCAAATACGCAGTTACATAAAATAAACCTTCTCGCAATCGATATTATTGTTACAACATAAAATACAGGTGCTAACAAGATAAATTTACGAATCCGAAAAACAATTAATTTATTTTAGTTTGCCGTGAAACGCATAAGTCATATTGTGGACTGACACATCTCACACATCACTGCTTTTGATTTATTTTATCGGAATCCGTGTCATGTTCCTACCCATTGATGAATATTTTGCGACAACAACATGGTTAATATTAGTGATTTCAAAGAACTAACCGATAGCACATTTCATAATTCCTCTCTATCTCTGCAGTTAGTTGGATGTCCCGTATTTCTTGTGCTGTATGAATCTAATGGAGTCTCAGGAAAGGCGTCACGCATGTCATACCAAAGGATGGAAAAACACATTTCCTTGGATTTATTACGACGAAGAAAAGAACAAAGTGTTCTGTAGTGTGTGTAAAAATGCTTTTGATTCTAGTATAGTGCTTCTGTCGTTTTGCATGTTCGTAAAAGAATGATTAAAAATATTGATATTACCAAACTTGCAAACAAATTCATATGTGCAAATGATCTAAGAACGAAAGTGTTTTATATTGAATGTTAATATATCATGATTATTCTTTGGTACGCGAAGTGAATTATTTTGTAGTTCTGCCCACAAATAAATCTTTGCATAGTTGTTTCACCAATAAATTAAAACCGTATGATTTATGAAGAATTTTTCATTTAAGTTTGTGTGAATGTGTTAGTTTCTTTTAGTAACGTGTCAGTAACATCGTTACCACTTGCAGTCCTGGGCATGTGAGTTGTTTAAAGTATACAGTACGCGATACAGATCAAACTGGCTTTTTGTTAGTGAATTAAAAGTTGAAAAAAGACAAATAATTTAATACGGAAAGAATCGATTAATGCTAGGATTACATATTTCGAGAAGATTCGTTACACTAACTTATCCTGATAATCCGAACCCGCTAGCGCGACAGCCCTTGTGTTGCAGGACCTGTATGGGCGAACTAGTGGTCAGTGAGTCGCTTTGGTCCCAGGGTTGCCCCTTATTTCATACTGAGTAGTCAGTGCCCGGGTGTAGCGTTAGGCCTGTAATGCTGGTCGCCCTGGTACTTTAGTAGCCCGCAGATCAACACGGCTTCGTAGAACCAGTCAACGCTGAATTGAGCTTATCACGGAGAATGTAAGCAATGCTTGTCCTTGCCATCTCCCGTACCATTTTGATTGCAGCAGGTTCCTCGGCCCTCACAAAAGTGCGTTGTTAATTAGTTACTACGAAACAAGGACAACAACGAAAATCTAAACCAAAACACCACATTTAGCCACGAAATTATCCATTCTTGATGTTTAGTGTACCCGAGACTGCATAATGCACATTTTTATGAACGTTTAACATTTGTCGTATCTTTATTCGGCAAAAGTGTCAGCTATATAGTAAGAACCCCCCCCCCCCCCCCCCAATGTTGTACTAACGGGCAGTCTACTCAGTTTAGCACAACGGTAACAGAAGTTTGCAGTGTCACAAGTGCTATTCTGAAGTGAAAAGTTATAACAGCAGTTATCTAAGTGAAAAAAAAGGTGGTAGCAAAATCGCCATAAATGTAATTAGACCTTTTAATATCGCAGACCATGCAAATGACAACGCAGATTATCAGTTGCCTCTAAATGATGAAATTAAAAAGTTCTTTGTTTGACAAAATCATTCAGCTTCGAGGGAAGTGGTTAGAGAGCAGAAGTATTGTGTGACTCGATACAATATGCACGTATGAAGGCATGCGTTGTAATCAATTCGTACCGAGCGAGGTGGCGCAGTGGTTAGCACACTGCACTCGCATTCGGGAGGACGACGGTTCAATCCCGTCTCCAACCATCCTGATTTAGGTTTTCCGTGATTTCCCTAAATCGTTTCAGGCAAATGCCGGGATGGTTCCTTTGCAAGGGCACGGCCGATTTCCTTCCCAATCCTTCCCTAACCCGAGCTTGCGCTCCGTCTTTAATGACCTCGTTGTTGACGGGACGTTAAACACTACCTACCTACCTATTCAATTCGTGGTGTAAGAAAAACACAGCTAACGCCAGTAATTCATAACTAAGAAAAAGTGAGAACGTCGAAAACAGGTGCTTGAGCTTATTGTGAAGACGACGATAACACTGGAATCCAATAATATAGCTTTTCGGGGAGATAGGGAGAAAATAAGAAAATCAGTCAATAGAAACCTTTTAGCAACCATCATCAAACTTCTCGCAAAGTACAATCCGCTATTACGTGATCTTATAAGTAAACCAAAATAACCCTATATTCAAAAATATCGTAGTGCTTCAATTCAAAATGTTCTACCCCGTGCAGCTGAAAAAGAAATTATTAATGACATAAACGCTGCCTCATTATTTTCTATTATTACTCATGCAACGTAGGACATTACGAAAGGAGATGAGTTAACTCAGATATTTAGTTATGTTACCGTGGAAAGCCTAGTGACATGTAGATAAACGAAAGCTTTCTACGTTTTCGTTAAATAAAAGATCACAGTGAATTAAAAACAGAAAAGGCAGTACAAAGTGCAACAGATGAAAAGGGACTTCTTAATTAAATGCTGTGGTCAGGATTATGAATGTTGTGCCAATATATCACACGTACACAAAGCTATCAGAACGAGAATTCCACAAAGACAAAAGACAGCAAAATATGTGCATTGTGCAGTGCACACTTTAGGTCTAGCACTTAACGATGCTACGTGTGGAATTGAAGAAGTCAGGTTCTTTTACGATGCAACAGACACGATTACGATGATGTTTGGTTTGTGGGGCGCTCAACTACGCGATCATCAGCGCCCGTACAAAGTCCCAATTTTTACACAATCCATTTTATTTTCACAATCCAATCTAGTCACTCTCACAAATGATGGTGATGATGAAATGATGAGGGCAACACAAACACCCAGTCCCCGGGCAGAGAAAATCCCCAACCCGGCCGGGAATAGAACCCGGGACCGCGTGATCCAGAGGCAGCAACACTATCGCCTAGACCACGAGCTGCGGAGGCAACAGAGACGTTGTATCTTTTCGTCAGTCATAACATTAAAAGATGGGAACTTAAGATATCTTCGTGTATCTTAACAAAACTTGGACCTACACTTTTGTCTTCGAGGTACCGGTCTGTAAAAGCCCTTCGCTATGCTTATGTGTATTGGGCTACTTAAGACTCCGTAAAGAATAATAGTGATAGTTAAGTAAAGGGAAGAAACAGAACAAGCTGTTGTTTTGAAAAACCAAGTAGAGAAATGTGAATTCATTTTTCAGATACCGCTGCAATAAAAAGCTTTGCAATTTAGCATCACAAATTTTGCAATCGGAAACTGTAGAGCTTCGCAAAGCTATCGACACAATTTTTGAGAAGCCAAGTCATCTGCTATATCTTTGGCAAACAGATGGGACACTTAAATGGATGTCTGAACATCGTTGTAAAGAGCAGATCTGAGGGTATGCATAAAATAACCATTTCTTCACCACTATTTTCCCAAAATTTATATATCTGTTCCCGACAAAGAGGTTCACAATGCAGAAGTAATTCATCAAAATAGTATGAGGAGGATTTATCCAGTAAATATCCAGACCAAAAAAGCTTTGAAAAAAGAAATAGCCGCATTAACCTCGGCAGTTGATTAACAAAACTATTAGTAACAGAGAATTCAATCCTAGCTGTGGCATTCCAGATTAATCTACAAAATTTTACCTGTTTTTAACTATTCCTGTTGCTGTTTCTTTGTGTGAACGCGTATTTTTGAAGTTTTTACTTATAAAGAACTATCTGTGGAATTGTATGACCCAAGGCAGAGTGAGTGAACTCATCCTCCACAGTATCCAAAGTGATCTATTGATGCCAGTGAAATGATCAGTACCTTCCATCACAGAAAGTACGCTGGATGGTCCAGTTCCACAAGAGGTCAAGGTCAGTACAGTAAGGTTTTATAACTACACATCAAACAAACAACAGATAGAACTATAGGCCTATGCTCATTGATACTGACTGTCAATCACTACACTATGTTTAATTTTTAATAAAATTTATCGGTATTAATAATTTTTTAATACTTTGAACGTAGTAAACGAATGAACTCTTCATTTATATTACACGCGATTTTACAACACACTCCCTTAAATTTCTATTTTTACCTACTGTAATGAAAGTTATTTTAGTTAATGAGAGGTTATACATTTTATGTTAGGGGGCCAGGAATTTTATTTTTGCAGGCGGACACGTACCGCGTACGTTACGCCTCTGGGTCTGTTAGTTCGTCAAAGTACATTTGAAACCGAGTTTTATTTCGTTTCTGCTACTTTTAAGTCAGCTGTGTAATTGACTGTGCCAGGACGGTCTCAATGTATGCTTATAGTACCGGTGTATTCTACTTTTTTACACAACGCAGGTCTATACGAACAAAGGCAGTGTTCATAAAAGATTGTAAATGAAAGGCAACCGTTTGAAAAAAAATCGACACAGCCCAGAAAACATATACTACATTCCGCCATTAATATGCACCCACAGAAATTATGGAAAATCGGCACCTTGCTCTGTCGCGCAGACTACCGCATGGACGATATAGAAACAGACATCTCTGGTGTAGAGAAGCAACTGAAAGAGCTGAAAAGGAATAAGTCCCCAGGTCTAGATACGAAACTAATTCGATTCCATAGATTTCCCTGCGACATTAGCATAGCACAAAGTACCAAGCAACTAGAAAAAAGTGTAGGCGACTCCTATATATAAGAATGGTAAAAGAATGGATCCCCATAATTACGGACCAATACCCTTGGCATCGGAATGCTGCAGACTTCTTGAACACATTCCGAGTTCGAAATAATAAATTTCCTTGAGACAGAAAAGCTTCTGTTCCCAAATCGGACGGATTTAGCTCGTGTGAAACCCAGCTTGCCCTTTTTTCACACAGTATTCTACAAGCCAGGGATGGAGGGCAACAGACGAAATCCATATTCCCAGATTTCTGGAAAACATTTGACACAGTGCCCCAATGCAGACTGTTCACTAAGGTCGTAGCATATAGGAGTGGCTCGAAGTCATAGAAACTACCGTACTACACTGGCCTCGACGGCGAGCGTTCATCACAGGCAACGGTGTCATCAGGTGTGCCCCAGGGAAATGTGACAGGACCGTTCTTATTCTCTATACAGATAAAAGAACAGCTGTTTGCTGATGCCACTGTGGTGCACAGGAAGGTCTCGACCTTGAATGACTATATAAGGATACAAGATGACTTACAGACAAGTTATAGTTCATACGATGAAGAGTAGCGTGCTCTAAATGTAGAAAAATTTAAGTTAATGCGGATGAGTAGGAAAAATAATCCTGTAATGTTGGAAGACAGTATTAGTAACGTACTGCTTGACACAGTATCTAGGAGTATCTTTGTAACCCAATACGCGCAAAGGTGCACGTCAGATTGGTAATAGGGAAGACAAATGCTCGAATTCGTTTTATTGGGAGAATTCTGGGAAAATGTAGCTCTTCCATAGGGGAGACGGCGTACAGAATTCTAGTGTGACCCATTCTTGAGTACTGCTCGAGTGTTTGGGATCCCCAGTAGGTCGGATTAAAGGAAGACATCGAAGAAATTCAGAGGCGTGCTGCTAAATTACTTGCCGGGAGGTCTGTTCAGCACGCAAGCAGGGATTATGGAAATGCTTCGCAAACTCAAATCGTAATCCCTGGAAGGAAAAAGAAACGATGCTCTTTCTGAGGAACACTATTGAGAAAATTTAGAGAAGCGGCATTTAAAGCTGACTGCACAACGTTTCTACTGCCACCAACGTACATTTCGCATAAGGAGCGCTAAGATAAAACTTGAGAAATTAGGGCTCGGACGGAGGCTTGAGACTCGTTTTCCCTTGCTCTATTTACGAATCGAACAGGAAGGGAATGTCCAGTAAGTAGTAGTAGTACGTGGTACCCTCCAATATGCACCATATGGTGGCTGGCTGAGACTGTCTGTAGACGTAGATGTAGAACTAAACCTTAATGCTTTTTGTAAGAACCAACTCACGGAATTCATTTGCGAGGTTCACTCTATTTCTATCGTACAATTTGTTGCGCTATAGATCCATTTCCGTATCTGGGTTCGTAAGGAGTAATCAATCTCTCGGTCAGCGCAACTGGAACATATCATCGTAGCAGCCAAAAGGCTTGCTAGCTCGGTACGCGTCAAACAACCAATATAATCCAAACCACTTTTCATGTCTTAAACTGCATATGATTGTTCATTGTTGCCCCGTCGTTGTTACTTTCGCATTATAATTATGGTAACATGCATTATAAATTGCTATTGTGTTGTGTCTGAAGACTGGTTTGATACAGCTCACCACTCTAATTTATAATTGCAAGTCTCTCCATCTCTACATAACTGCTGCAACCTACACTCACTTGAACCTGATTCCTGCATTCCAGCCCAGATCTCCCTCTACAATTTTTACCCTCCGCTTTTCCTTCCACTACCAAATACATGATTCCTTGATGAATAAAAAGGGGTCCTATCAGCCGATTCCTTTTGTTAGTCAAAGTGTGTCATTTGAACCGCTAATTGGCCCCGTCTCACTACCGTACAAGACTACACTTCACGTAAATACCTTCAGAAGAGGCTTCAGAACGCTTAAATTTGTAGTCAATGCTAACAAATATCTCGTTTTCAGAATCACTAGTCTTGCCATTGCCAGCCTGAATTCTAGAACGTCTCTACTTCGACCGTCGGCAGCTGTTTTTCAGCCCAAATAGAAAACCTCACCTACTACTTTTATGTTTCATTTCTTTATCTAATTCTATCAGCATCACCTCATTTCATTCCACTATATCCCACTACCATTGTTGTAGTTTGAATTGTGTTCACCTCATAACCTCTTTTCAAGTCGATATCCATTCCGCTGAACTGATCCCGCTAGTCCATTGCCGTCTCTGACTGAATTACAGTCTTAGCGGCAAACTGCAAAATTTTTATTTCTTCTCTCTGAACTTTGATTACCTTTTCAGATTCCTCTTTCGTTTTCTTCACTGTTCTCTCGATGTATTGAATGAATAATATTGGGAAGAAGTTGCAACTCTGTCTCATTCCCTTGTCAACTACCTCTTCCCCTTTCGTTCTTATAACTATAGTTATGATTTTTGTACAAGGGGTAGATAAATTTTCGCTGGGATCAAAATAGTTTAATGCAGCGAACATTGTGAAAAGCTTTATCTAAATGTAAGAATTTCAAAAAATTACATTATACCAAATTACAAAATAGTGATATTTTATTACGTATGGTACTTTTTAAAACCATTTCTTACCAAATTAAGGCGAAAGAAGGCCTCATATTTAAATCACTACACATATGCTAGAAATCTTTTGGCCAGCGATAGAAGTGGTGAAACTAATCTAATTCTCTCTTGCTTTTGAGCTCATCCTTCACAACTTTCTTCTTCCTCGGTATATGGTTTTCCTACGATGGTGTTTCCTGGTCACTGTTACTGTGTTTTTCTGTAATAGCCATCTCGAACAAATACCGATTTGCGTCCTATACCACTCTCTTTAAATGCAGCTTTATTATGAACAATGGGCGAAATAATAAAAAAATATTAAAAATAAAAAATGATGTAGTATCCCAGTTCCCAACACGCCCTAAGCTTATGAAAACTAAGAAATCGTATGACAATTATCGAAGTAAACGTACAAGTCCGAAGAACTAACAAAGTATTCTTGGAACTACGAATGAACAAACCAAAATGGTATCGACTGTCAGCTGTTCATAGATGTACGAAAAATAACGGTGACGACTCAAGATACAAAATATAGCCCACTTAAGAAAATACGATTCTGGGAAACTAAAATCAGTTTCCTCATTTTTTTCTGATAAAACAGGAATCAGAGACAGTCAAGCTACTGTTTAGTCCTATATCAGAAGGAAATAAAGATAAATCAACAATACTAGTCTTTTCTTCATGAAGCGAGGATCGAATGTTCGGAAACCACTCGTCAATGGCTGCTCTTCACACATGGTAGTTATTGCGAGAACATCCAACAGCTAACGTAATTATTCTGCAGAATATACTGCAAGTAAACCTACCCAATGGATACAGAGCGATTTTGATTGGGTTTGAATATGTTCTAATGAAAAGCAAAATAAGAGATATACTTCTTTTTATACGTGCCCATACTGCCTAATAGGGGTGTGAAACACTACTTTGAAAAAACCTGTGTTAAATCTTTGTGGATGAAGACCGTTGAAACAGTAACAGATACAAAAAGAGGCTTCAAATAAAAGTTCTATCGTTTTAAACGTACGTTACAACGGCGCACCACATTTGTCGAAGAAGTCACACAAGGATGTAGTTGGAGCGCAAAATCAAAGTACACTCAGATTTTCTTGACCCAAACAATTCTGCATTTTCTCATTATTGGACAGATTTACAATAATATTACAACAATAGTGTAGCAACATTTTCAGATACAAAATTATTAAATGTGAAAATGTGACAACTTCGAAAAAAAATACGGCAAATGTGGAAACAAACACAAATAAAACGCAAGATTAAAAGATAAATAAAATTAAAAGAAAAATATATAAATATGAACAATTATGTAGATCTACATTTAGAATATATTTATGTGGGAAATACTAATTAAACAACCTAACATGACAAATGGCACTGAAGTGGACATATATCGGGCGCGCTTACAGCTATGTGGAGATAGTTCTGGCTGACTTCTGACCAATACGTCTGTGGAATGTACTCCATTATAATAAAATATGATACATGACTGAGTTTGGCGTTAACAATGCTACACGTTTTGTTGTTTGTCAAATGTCGAAATAAGAAACAAAATAGTTTGTGTGTGTGTGTGTGTGTGTGTGTGTGTGTGTGTGTGTGTGTGTCTTACCGTTTCAGCGGTACATAAAACTCCATTTTTTTTCCAAGTGGGTGTTTCAGCCCAACCCCTGAACAGCCGTACATACAGATACAAAAAATATTTGTGTATTGTTTTGGTCTACATTGCAACATATTAAAAGCCAACGAAAATTGAATTGTATCCTTTGCGTTGTTTTACATGTGAATAAATACGATCGATGTTCATACGAAACAGAGGGCAGTATGGTAATGAACAACTCTATCATATACGACCTTAAGAGTTATTTATAATTCTGTTGCAAAAGGCCTCATGTAAATATTTTCATAATTAATGTTCTTCATTGTTTCAGGAGAAAGAAGTAAGCTGCAGTTGCTGGAGCGCTTCAGCACAGACGGTGATTCACATCCAGACGTCTAAGAACTGTCATCTTCACAGCGTAAATTAATGATGTTGTGTGTTGTGGCTTATGGGCGCTCAACATCGAGGTCATCAGCGCCCAATTAATGATGTTACAGAATCGTTCTAAAAGACTGTACGTGGACACTGAAATTCTTTGCCAATGTAATTCCCACACGACCACCGTATCACATCCAAAACTGTTCTCAAAAGAAACTTACCCGATCTTACACAGCATGTCACTGGCACAGACAATGCATGTGATTATTGTTCTCAGAAGGACTAAAATATTTTCTGAATGTGTGGCAGGGAATCAGAGAGTAAGACGCACGCCCTATTATCAGTGTTGGCTGTTTTTGCGGCCTCAAAGATGAAGTTGCTATACTCCGACGTACATCAAAAGTCTCGTTCTCTTGAGAAAAATGTAAAACGGATCGCGTAACCCATTTTGTATTTTGGAAGAGAAAGAACACAAGAAATAAATAAAAATATTAGAAATATATAACAAGAAGTAAGACTTCGCAAAAAAAAGTGGATGACTATGTTTCCTGTCTTACATACAGAACCTTCAAAAGATGCTTAACCTATGAACACAGCTCATCTCTTTGCTTCTTTCACCCAGTTATGTATTCTTCAGTTCCTCTCCAGGAGTAAGCGTGCTTCATAGTCAAATTAAATACTGGGAGCCAGATTATATGACTTACTAACCAGAGAATTCAGTGACCGATGTGCCACTGTATCATCCCATACTCTGCTGCAGTATTCTAAACGCAATAACCTGCAAAGAAGTGGAGCTAAGCGCTGTAGTTGAGATTAATTATAACAGTAAAAAGAAATGGGAAACAAAAATGTTGTGTTATTTTGGTTTCTTGTGGTTGTTAGATAAATTACTACTATCGAATCAGGAATAAGTAAACAGAGAGAAATTAGGATTGTGTTTCAGAGTCAATCAACCTCGGGACATTTTGCCACAAGTATATTACTCTGCGAAGTTGTTGGGTCTGGATGAAAATACCTCTTTTAACATCTTTAACGTCGTGTCGGTGTGCAAGTTATCAAAGCGTGAACAGTGTGCTCTTTTATGGGTCGACTAATTTCTTGTCCTGTGAACGTGCCTATTACGTATGTTGAGTTGAGGAATAACATGTAAAACTGTAACAAAGGCTTTGAACAGGAGCAGAAACATTAAAATACCGATCAACAACTTACAGCTGTGTTTCCGAAATTCGTGTAGATAGTGTAAAATTGGTACAAGTCTGTTGCGTGACCCTCCGCGGCTGACGTAAACATGGCAGTGAAGTGGTGTGTGTGTGCCACTCGGTTATATGGAACGATATATGGAACCAATGGAGCAAGATGTATCGACGTGGAAACTAACAGAATGTCTGAAAGTGACTGTCATGTTTGGACGTGCCAATGACCACACCGAGAATGGTCCGATTTGGAGGTACCAACGTGTGCCGTCGAATGTGTCTGCAAGGTATGTTGTACGACTCACAGGCAAGCAAAATGTCCCAAGAACAGTGCCCGGGAAAATATGGTAAGTGACAGGGACGGGACCCGAGTGTCATGCCCAGTCCATGACAATCGTCTTCAAACACGACAGGAACTGCAGCTGTCTGTGAGAACAGGTTCACCTGAGCCAGTTTCCGAAAACTGGATGTGGCGGCCATTTGGAGTTGGATACCTCGCAAACGGCCATTGCTCACAGCGACACGTGAAGTTACACATCTTCAATGGACCAAAGAAAACAGAACCTTCATACTAGCTTACTAGAGTCGTGTTCTGAGAAATGGCAATTTTGCTTATTTTCAAGCGATACAAATCGCCTACTGAAGTGACATCTAAATCAAGCGATACTTTTGTCATGCATGGGCAAGGCACACAATTTTGATCTGACAGGAAGTTTCGTATCAGCGCACACTTAGCTGCAGATTGAAACTTTAATTCAGACAATATCCCTCCCCCATGATTTGGCTAACAAGGGGAGGCCGCCAACTGTGAAATTCAGATTCGATTCATACTGCGCATGATAAAAGCTCATGGCCAGAGGTGTAATGTAGCAAAGGACCAAGATGCACTTCTCAGCCGTTGTCGAGAAAATCGACAGCTAAAAGAAACCGTTCCGGTGATTTTCTACAGCGTCATAGCGCAGCGGTAAGCGCTGGGGTTCGTAATCCGAAGGTCACCGGATCGAATATCACGCCATGCAATATTTTTTTATTAATAGTTTTTTGCAATTCAAATATATATATATAAACTATTAACGAATTGCTTATGCATGCTGATGAAGGCGGATCGCTCTCCAGTTTACCACCTCCATTTTTCCGTTTGTTTAACAGGGTGTACCAAAGCTGTCCCGTCCGCACTGATTTTCGACGATGTTTTAAGTTGCGCTAGGGACCGCATCTACCTTCTTTCGAAGTTAGCAGGCAACTACGCTGTTATGGGGCGGCTCGTTTCGGCCCATTCAACATCTGTCCTTCAAGTGTAACGAGCGAGTAACGGAGTTTATATTTCATACCTGCCACAGCAAGTTTGTGTTCGTGGGGTCTCTATTCTAATTAGAACGTTTGACTTACGCTATACGTATTCGTTTCTACGTCTTCCGTTAACTATACGTGGTTAACATTATGAAGACAATTAATAATATTCGCGAAATACAACTTTGTTTGCGGAAAACATAATGATGTTCGAAGTCGCCAGTTTTTCCACGACAAACGACTTTCAACAACTTATTATATGCATAATTGTTGTAACTGATTGCCGGGAATTACAAAAAACAAAAACTAAAAAAAAAAGTTGCATGGAGCGAGATTCGATCCGGCGACCTTCGGATTACGAGCCCGAGCGCTTACCGCTGCACTACCACGCTGTAGAAAATTACTAATCGTAGAGACTATTTCACCCCAACGATTTCTTTTAACTGTCGATTTTCTCGACAACGGCTGAGAAGTGCATCTTGGTGCTTTGCCACATTACACCTCTGGCCATGAGCTTTTATTATGCGCAGTATGAATCGAATCTGAATTTCACAATTGGCGGCCTCCCCTTGTAAGCCATGTCTCCGCAGAATTTTTTCTTCATGAGTTTTAGGCTTTCAGGTTTCGCACGAGAACTTCTGTAAGTTTGGAAGGCAGGAGACGAGGTACTAGCGGAAGTAGAACTATGAGGACGGCTTGTGAGTCGTGCTAGGACAGCTCAGTCGGAAGACGGTTTGGCTTTAGCGGCAACCCGGAGACGACGCTCCGTACTCCCACCTGCGGAGCGTGTGAGCTCGAATTCATTTACATTGCGACATAGCCTGTCCGCGGGCTTCGCGCACTGATATCATTGCAAATAAATTCAGGAAATCGATATTACGTTTCAACTTTTGTCCGGAATATGCACGACCAAAAGCCTTAGACGTGGAACGTTTCCTCCGTAGGGAGGCGAAGATCCTGCCATCGGAACTTCTGAATATCCACCCCTCGATTCTAACACAGTTTACTTTAAAATGGTCAAAGACGCTGCGTGCGACCGCAGTTTAAACGCGACCAAACAAGGACTCCGTTTTTGTCACGTGACGGTAACGTCGGCCTGGTCAAAGTAGAATATGCGAGATTAGGCATTACAAATTTTCTCGTGTTCAAATTGCCATTCGATGTACCTGCAGAGGACGTCATAGTGGCTTTCCAGGCATTCACGATCATTATGTAGAAGGCTAGGCGCACTTGCGCCCATACCCTTTTCTTAACGGGATGCGTCTTATCTGACCACCAGTGCATGTCGAGCCGTAATCATGTACGAAGAATAGCCGCGTACTTATTCTGGGTGTGGAAAAGAGAGCCACATTAGATCTGAATGCTGGCAGCTACGGATAACGCAGCCTCCAACTGGAGGAGTGGTACTTCCCTCGTCGCCTACGATACTTGTGGTCACGCATGCGATGGCGCTTCAGTAGCCGCCGGCCGCCCGGCGTTTCTCGGAATCACATGAGCAGCTGGTGGATAGTGTTCCGATCCTTCCTGAACCAGTTGTCGACGAGGTGATTGACAAGTATCTTCGTGGACGCTCTCGCGCCCTCAGGCTTGAGGAGGAGGTTACGTTAATGGAACCTTTCAACTCTGAGGAGGTCACTAACGCTATCTTCAGGAGTGCGCTTTGCAAGTCGCCAGGCATCAACGGACTCCCTACGGAATTTTATCGTACATTTTGTGGTCTCATGTCTACACGATGGATGGAGATGTATAATGAATTGATTACGTCTGCAGCTTCGATTCCGCAAGCTTTTGACGAGGCATTACTACCGTTCATAAACCGACACCTGGAATTATTACAGCCCATTACCTCCCTGTCACCCTGTTAAATACTGATTCCAAGATTTTTGCGTGGTTATTGGCGGCGTGTTGCAGACCACTCCTATCACGTGTCCTCTCCACCGAGCACACTACGCCAGGTGGCACAGTTAACGACCAGACAGCCACTGGAGACTGTCGTGACGTGATTGCGCTGGCAGAGGCAGGCAGACTTCGTGCGGGGATCGTAGCTGTAGATTTTGACAGCGCGTTTGGCAGGGCGCGACGTGTATTTCTATATTATGTATTAGGGATGGACTTCCCTGCCCGGTTGATCAGCGTTTTCGGCAGGATTTTAGCAGCAAGCGTTCGTTGGTCTAGGTCAATGGGCGATACCGATACAACGGTCGCTGCCCCCCACCCATGTAACTTTACGTAGTGACGCTAGAGCCGCTCATAGGCCTGCTGCAGGCGTAGTTGTTTGGACCCTTCTTGGGCGGCTACACCTTCCGATATCGCGCATGCGCAGATGACCTCCTGCTGCTGGTTCTTTCTCGCGAGGAGGTTGCACACATCCTTGACACCATTATGAGTCATGGGAGGGCAGTCGAAGTGTGATGAATGTGCGCAGATCCACGGCACTCTCTATTGGTCGCAGACTATACCCAGAAGATCTAGCGTCCTTGCCCTCTGTCTAGTGTCTCCGCTATCTTGTGATCACCTTTACGTCACCAATGCGATGTACAGCTGTGATCGACTTTCGTGATGTTTTGAGAACTGCCAATCTGATGAGCAGTCACAGTTCCCTACGCCGCCTCGATCCTTTGCAACGTGGTGCCTATCTGAAAACCTGTGTAGCACCCAGGATATTTCATACTGCGCAGATTCTAGCGATGTCGATTACAATAGGACGTTACATTCAAGCGGCATTCGGATATTTTCTGCCGGCTGGGTGCATCTTCGAAGTACGCTGTATAACTTGCCCCCCGCGTGCATGAGGGCTTGGTCTAGGCTAAGCGCAAATTGAGACGCGTATAGCACGCGTGACGTGACACGACACTACAGCGCCAAGCGCACGTTGGGCACGTGCTGCGCGGGTCCAACGCAGATTGAGACGCGTACACATACTTCCCACGAGTCGGTTGACGACGCTCTGCGCTGACAGAAACGAAGCGAGCGCACACTCTCACCTTTCTCAAACGATTTTACAGAAACTATTCAGTAAAAATATTTCATTTTTACCTTGCTTGTAGCGCATATATGACAGCTTCGTGACGAAGTGCCCATCTTCTCGATAATGGTCATTCTTACTGTGGTACACAACAGATAAGTGATTCCGACTTGTACAGAGCCATTTCACACGTTCAATATGTAAATAAAATAGGACAGAAATTTTCTAACATTAGTATAACTCGAGTACATAGATAGAGGCAGCCTAACCGGAACAAAAATGAATTGTGTGAAATACACTGTAAGATTAAAACGATGCACTAGGAAGGAATTATCCGAATGGGTCGGAAATCACTGGATGTGGCGTACATATACAAACAAACAAATGATCACAATTTTAGAAAAAATTGATGTTTTTCGCAAGAGAAAGAGCTTCACGAGTAGAGCATAACAATAACCCATTGATCCACCTCAGGTCATTATGCAAGCAGTTATCAGCTTGTAATTGATTGATAGAGTTGTTGGATGTCCTCGTGAGGGATATCGTGGCAAATTCTGTCCACTTGACCAATTAGATCGTCAAAATTCCGGCGTGAATGTAGGACGCTGTCCATAATGCTGCAATCGTTCTCAGTTGGGGAGCGAGCCGGCGACCTTGCTAACCGAGGTAGGATTTGACAAGCACGAAGACACGCAGTAGAAACTCTCGGCGTCTGCCGGCTGGCATTATCTTGCTGAAATGTAAGCCCAGTGAACGGCAACAAGACGGGGCGTAGAGTACCATCGACGTACCGTTGTGCTGTAAGGTACATCACATCTACCGATTTACATGCCATTCGGATAATTCGTCCATGGTGCGTCGTTTTCTTTGCCTTAAAGCGTTTGTCAATAAACAATAAGGAAGCTCCATACCACGAAAGGAGCAGCCACGACTCAATCAAGTGAAAACAGGTTACAACTGTAGATACGAGATACTCAACGAAAGAGTTTAAAATGGCGTGCACAAATTTCAGAATGACTGAATATTACACTGCATAGAATATCACAGTCGATACTTCACGAAGACTTCATGCAAAGCAAGTGTCGTAAAACAAAACGAATAAAATCACGGCTAAGCAAGGCATAGAATCCTGCGTTTACGGTTAGACGGCAAGAGCGCGGCCAGCAGTGGCCAGCAAGCGAGACGGATCAAGAATGATGACACAGATGTTCGATTGCAGCATCCACCTCACCCGGCCCCCACTATTCCGCCCCCTATCCCCTCCCCACTCGCCGGCCGCAACAGATCCGGTGACTGTAGCCTGGTGAAGGGGGCAACCGCTACACTAGTATAAATACAGAGACAACTGCAGTACCACCACACTTCGTCTCAAGTGTTGGACTCTCGAAACATTGTGGTATGTTTTGTGTTAGCAGAAGAGCCAACACCGTGTTACGAGTGGAGGCCGAAATGCACGCTTCTTAGCTCACGCAGGCTGGCGTGATGAGGGAAGAACTATACTGACGTGAGGTCTGGAACATGACAAGGAATGAGAATTCAGAAAGCAGACATAATTAGTTTGATACTTAACTTTAATCCATTAATGATGAACGTCGCTCTTGACGCTACATGATTCACAATATTATCTGTTCATAATACATTCTTGAAGTAATTATAGGAACTGAATATGGCGCCTTGCTAGGTCGTAGCAAATGACGTAGCTGAAGGCTATGCTAAACTGTCGTCTCTGCAATTGAGAGCGTATGTAAACAGTGAACCATCGCTAGCAAAGTCTGCTGTACAACTGGGCGAGGGCTAGGGAGTCTCTCTAGACTAGACCTGCCGTGTGGCAGCGCTCGGTGTGCAATCACTGATAGTGGCGACACGCGGGTCCGACGTATACTAACGGACCGCGGCCGATTTAAAGGCTACCACCTATATAGCAAGTGTGGTGTCTGGCGGTGAAACCACAGTATGTTTACACCGTCACCTCCCTGGAAACCCGAGAGTCAGTTAAATCAGTTACATTCGAGACACTTTTCGAAACATCTTTCAGCGTGCGTATAAAGGGGACTGAGCGCAGCCTGCTGAAATGAAATGTCATGTGGCTAAGGCCTCCCGTCGGGTAGACCGTTCGCCTGGTGCAGGTCTTTCAAGTTGACGCCACGACGGCGACCTGCTCGTCGATGGGGATGATATGATGATGATTAGGACAATACAACACCCAGTCCCTGAGTGGAGAAAATCTCCGACCCAGCCGGAAATCGAACCCGGGACCTTAGGATTGACATTCCGTCACGCTGACCACTCAGCTACCGGGGCCGGACAGCGCAGCCTGCTGAAAGCTTATGATTGTGGCGTTAAGTCACAAAACAGTAAAAAGCCAGTTTCTGTTTCTGTAAAATTACTACAACCTCTTAATCAATTACCTAATTAATAGTACTACCGTTGGTACTACCGTTTCCAGGACTAAAATCGGTACACTTATCTTTGAATTCCGTCATTATGGTCATTGTTTCCTTGTTAAAACAATATGTCTAAAGTACAGAAGACTGTTTCTCCTCTGGATCTGCCCTCATACTACACAATCACCAGTGTCTGCAGAGTGCCTTTTGTAGAATCGCCGTACGACTGATACACACTAGCAAGAAACAACAATTGAAGATACACTTTAAAAAGAACGCTATCAAAATTTATCTATTGTTGGCTACAAATTCATTCACCCGCAGTGCTTGCCATCTCTGTTCCGCTTTTAGTTAATGTATTAAAACTGTTACATATTGACTTTTCACTTCAGTTGTTCCAGTGACTAATACGTTGTAATTCCACGTGTGTTCTTGATTACGTTTGCTGCAAAAACACGGCTATGACGAAGTGGGCGTAGCTGTCACTCTGTAGCATGATATCTTGGCGGTCTAGTTTGCGAATCGCTGACAAAACAATGACTGCAGCGGTCACCAGGATATACGCTTTGAGAACCATTCGCATACGATCAGCAAGTCCGGAAATTTAACCTTAACTGTCAGAAGCATTTACACTCTACTGTATCTCGGCAACAGTTAGAAATGTGATCCCCGTGAGTATTTACGAACTAAATAACAACACTACATTAATCGAGCAACCCATCAAGCACTCTACCAGCAGGATTTCACGTCAACAGTAATGCAGAACAAGTCAGTTATTGACGAAAACTGCATTATTATACGACATCCTCTGTCACTTATAAATCTGACACGTCAGTAGAACCCACAAAAGATACGAAACTGAGACGATAAAGTAAAAAATAAATAAAAATAAAAAATCTCGTTTTGCCTCATTCTGACTTAAACACTATTGTAATTGGGACAAAACTACTTTAACAATCAAAAATATTTTTGAACCACGAGCATCTCTTACAACAACAGTCAAAGTTCACAAAGATAAGCAGTGTATGACAAACATGATAAGAAAATAATACTGTTTCGGATTATACAGATCCCAACACAACAGTAAGGTATGGTACAGATTGCCTCCGAGTTACTGGAGGCGAACAAACGCATGTATTAATAGAAGCGATGCTGAATAACGCCGCGCTAACATGCTCAGTCAACGTTAACTGTTATTACTGTTAGCATCCCATTCAGTGCTATATCTCTTATTCTGCCTAGCAGTAGCACAAAAACTGTATCTTAGTTGAACTATAAATAGGCCAAGACTTTCACAAATGTTGAGCATCGTTCTCTGCCAGTTTAAACCATTTTATTTGCGGTAGTCGGATTTCGTCCACCAAAGGCTGTTCACTTTCGTATGAGTTGCACCGTACGTCTCTGAATTCTTTCGACACCTGTTGTTATGTCTACTTGACAAGGACTCCAATCGTTGGAACAGTACTCTAGAACTGGTCGTGGCAGCGTCTTGTATAATCTGAAAACAAAGTTGAATGAATTAACCCATCATGTCAAATTCGAAGCGTAGTAGTACATTTTGTTAATTATTAAAAATAATAATGAGAAAACAAACTGTGAGATTTAAAAATGCACCTAATTTGAGATATTCTTCATATCTGAGCAGGAAAAATTGGAACAGGTACTTGCTTTGGTATTACTGATTAAGCTGCTTCACGCAGTACGGTAAGATAAAGATTTCTCTCGATTTGTACATCCGGTCTAGCTTCTGCCCTTCAAATATTTCAGGCAGTTGAGTTGTTTTATATTACTCAAGCAATAATGATTTGCTTAAATCTCAATTTCTCCCATAACCTAACCGTTTCAGACTCAACGGCTTATCCATGTCCATGGCATTTCTGAAACCTGTTATTTCCAAACTGATTGATTTCTACCTTTTGAATGGTAATGGTACAGCTTATGTACCATAGGCAAAATGTACAGTTTACTTCGTAAACATGGCACGTCTTTTACATATTATACGAAAGATTTAATAAATGTCTCTGACTGTAGGGTATGATCTTCACCTTCAAGTGAACCAGCAGCTGAATATACGTACAGTAACTGAAATCCAACTCAATATGAACATTTGTGGCATTTAAAAACTGACAGAACAATTAGTCTCTCAACGACGCTATATTGATGTTTTTGAAGCCAAGACTCTGTACTACTAAATAATCGAAATTTATATTTCGTCAGGCCCAATTTGCCTCAATTTATTATAAAGTACCTTCAGAGGTCTGAAATATACATTTGAATGCAGCACGTTTCAGATAAACTTTCTCAAGTAACTTCAGTTTATAGATAGTTGTGGAATTCTCTGTCATTAAATATAATACTTATTACTTACATATTGTGTTGTTCCTGCGGTAGGTGAAATTGGTGTCCTTTACGCACTAAGTATAATGTTAAGATCGGCAGAAGTACTGAATCTTTTGCCGCGTTGTCTTTTGTTTTTATACTGCTGTCAACTGTTAAGAGTCTTTGGTGAGAGAGAGTGAAAAAATCTTTGGAGTAAACATTCACATGCGCAGAAGAGTATTTTTGTAGCCTGTATACATTGCGTCCGGTGTCACGTGACTAGGGTTGGTGTAAATTTCGACCGTAAGCGCCATGCAGATTGTGAGTGTCATTACACCGCTAGTACAGACAGATCCCGTTGAAAATGAATTTATACAGTTGATTCACAGACATCATAACAACTGACATTCAATATTTGGAATTAACATGGCTTAATGCTGTGAAGAAAGAGACGCGAGGCTGTCTCGCTTGTTTGCAACTAGCGTCACAGCTAAAATTTCGATCTTTTGTCGTACGGGATATCCAGTGCTCCTTTTTTAGATTTTGTGCTGCACGTTATCGTACTGTCGAGACCCTGACTCAATAAATTATGCTACTACGCCTCCTAGTACGCCAAAATAAGAATATGTCGAATCATTTCGAATTTGAAGCTACGCTACGCAGACAATTTGCGATCTGTCATACTTCAATATATGTTTAGGAACGATATTCTTCCAGTTTTGTATCCGGTACAATACTTCCACTGTTCCTTATATCTTAGGGAAAATAAAATATTAATCGCGCATAATCATTCTCCAAGGTATAGTTATTAGAAATGCAATCTCGTAACTACCTTAAAATAAGCACAACGGCTACATCAGCAAAATCCGGAGGTAATGATTCACACTGTCATGCATAAATCGTATCTGCAAGTGAAAATTGTTTGCAGTGTGACACATTCAACGGAAAGGCTGGCAACATTTTACCGAATTTATATAGTACATATCTCGGATATATACTGCCATGATGCCACATAAATTAGCACTACGGAATTAATTTTTTATTGTGCTGTATCTTGATATTTTTCTCCGCATAAAGCGCTCCCTTCTAGGACAATAACGGTAATGTGGCACTTACCTATGAAAAGTAGCTTTTATTCCTTTCACGTAGTTCGAGATGCATCCGTAGCAGCTACAATTGTTCACCAATATTGTTATTAATAAATAAATGTGTAAGAACAGGGAAAATCCACGTAATACACTGAAGAGCCAAAGAAACTGGTATACCTGCCTCACATGGTGTAGGGCCTCCGCGAACGTCCGGAAGTGCCGCAACACGACGTGGCATGGACTCGGCTAATGTCTGAAGTAGTGCTGGAGGGAACTGACACCATGAATCCTGCAGGGCTGTCCATAAATCCGTAAGAGTACGACGGTTGGAGATCTCTTCTGAACAGCACGTTGCAAGGCATCCCAGATATGCTATTAATGTTCATGTGTGGAGAGGTTGTGCTCAGCGGAAGTGTTTAAACTCAGAAGAGTGTTCCTGGAGCCACTCTGTAGAAATTAAAGACGTGTGGGGTGTGTCATTGTCCTGCTGGAATCGCCCAATCCCGTCGGTATGCACAATGGACATGAATGGATGCAGGTGAACAGACAGGATGCTTACGTACGTGTCACCTATCAGGGTCGTATCCATCCGTATCAGGGGTCCCATATCACTCCAACTGCGTACACCCCACACCATTACAGAGCCTCCACCAGCTTGAACAGTCCCCCTGCTGACATGCAGGGTCCATGGATTCATGAGGTTGTCTCCATACCCGTACACGTCCACCCGCTCGATACAATTTGAAACGGGACTCGTCCGAGCAGGCAACATGTTTCTAGTCATCAACAGTGCAATCTCAGTGTTGACGGGCCCAGGCGAGGCATAACGCTTTGTGTCGTGCATTCTTCAGGGGTACACGAGTGGACCTTCGGATGATGTTTCATTGAATGGTTCGCATACTGACACTTGTTGACGGCCCAGCATTGAAATCTGCAGCAGTTTGCGAAAGGGTTGCACTTTCGTCACGCTGAACGATTCTATTCAGTTGTCGTTGGTCCCGTTCTTGCAGAATCTTTTTCCTGCCGCAGCGATGTCGGAAATTTGATGTTTTACCGGATTCCTGATGTTCCGGAGCACTCGTGTAATGGTCGTTCAGGAAAATCCCCACTTCATCGCTACCTCGGAGATGCTGTGTACCATGGTTCGTGCGACTACTATAACATCACGTTCAAACGCACTTAAATCTTGCTAACCTACCATTGTAACACCAGTAATCGATCTAACAACAGCATCAGACAGTTGTTTTATGTAGGCGTTGCCGACTGCAGCGCCATATTCTGCCTGTTTATGTATCTCGTATTTGAATAGTGTGACGTCCCTTCTACCGTTTTTGTTGTCGCTGTTGATGTTGAGCCGCTACTGCTACAGCTCGGTCGGTGGAATGGAGACGCGACGCGCAGTGATGGCTGTCCCCGTCGGATAACGTCTGAAAATCTCTAAGTAAATTGTTCCTCGCGTAATGTATGGAAGTCCGTTTGCGAGTCCGCACAGTCTTCTCAACGATACGAACTGCTGATTTTAATTGTCTGTTACAGTTTTATGATGATTTGCAATGCCCGGTTAGTTAGTTATTGCAGTATTCAGTGAATCATTCATCACCGGCGTCGTTTCACACCACTGAAGCGAGGAAAAATTCATTTGCGGTTGAGTATCAGTTGTTGTTGTTACTTTGCTAGGCAGAATTGTTCACTAAGGCATGACGCAAATCCAGAGATAATCTATAATGCTATCTTGCTTCTTTCGTGTGTCGTAATATTATTTCGGCAAAACACCGCTTTCAAAGCTCAATGTTCATCAAGTCACTCTTTCAATTAAAATGTTCACTGTTAATTAATTTTGATCATCAATTATCACACAGTTCCATTAATGATGGAGCCAACACATGATATTTCCATTACTGACGAACAATTTTTATTGTTCCTTCTTAGCAGTTAGTTTATAATCATCACACCACACGCACATCGATGGATCAAATCAATTACCATTCTTTTCAGTTCGATGATCGTGACAATTACGACAACTTTTACAATCGGCATATTTGTATTATTTTCGTGTAGTTGTATTATGTTTTTTACTCAAGGCTAATCAGGTACTGCAGTCTTCGATACTATGTCCATTCTTCGTTGTAACTGTTCACTTTGATGAAGGTTGAGTCCACACAATAATATCTCCAGTAATTAAAGTTTATTAACTCGTCGTACACTATCAGAATATCACTTCAGTTCAAGTTCTCAAGTCAGAATAACTGAGATCAAAGTTCGCGCATCTCTAACACGCAATAGTCTTTTTTTTTTAATAGAAACAATCTCGTAGCGTTGCGTTTGTAGTACTATAACCATAGAGTAAATATCTCTGATGTGAGCATTCACATGCGCAGAACAGATTTTGTGTTGTCAACATACATTGCCGGCCTGGTCACGTAATCTCGGGACGTTGTGTATTTGTCCGTATAGCGCCTTGTATATTTAGAATGTCACTACATCCCTAGTACAGACGGATTCTTTTCGTACGTGTCGTGGATTATTTATATATGTTGCGCAGACGTTTTAACAGTATCCATTTGATACCGGGAATAAACCAGCTACGTAACTTTTAAGGGCAAGTGATATTATATCCTCCTTCTTTGCGATAGGTGTCACAGTTCAGATGCACTCGATTTTTGGTAGTTTTCGGTATGATACGGCACTTTATAGTATTACACAGCCTGACGTACATTTTTTCAGTGATAGTCTTGGAAAACGACTTGATAGTACTCTAGTACTTTTGCAAGTGTCCGAAAAACACCGAATTTGCCACACGTTTGCGATTATATCCCTGCTAATTCGTCCTTTTTTTCTGCTATTTCTGCGTATTTATTTTCTCGTTTTTGCGACCTAAAGCACAATTTTTCTTGTGGGTGACACTTTGAAGTATTTATTTAACACATTTTACGTACTTGTTCCCAGTTTATTAAATAAAGAGTAGACTGAGTAATCTATATAAATAATCGACAAGTCACTGATAAATGCATGGAGGGTAGTATTTGCTGAAACAACTAACCATTCCCTTTCCTGTTCCACTAGCAAATTTGCGAGAGGAAGCGATTGTTTGTAAGCTTTTGTACGAGCCGTAATATCTTTTATATAGTAATAAAATAGTAGAAATATAGGTCTACGTAATCAAGCCTTAATTACAATGCTTCTCGAAATTTTTGAACATATACAGTGTCTCTTACTAATATGCTAACTATAATCAGAGCTACATGGTATGTCCCATGAAAAGTTACTATCGCTTCATTCACATAGTTCTCTTTGCATCCGTAGCAACAACAGTAATTCACCATCGCTATTACACTATCAACAAACGGTGAAACCCAACAAAAACTCTTCCTATTATAAACTTCAAACGCTGCTGAAAGCAAACACGCACAGCGAAGTCCCGAAAACAGGTGACAGACCTGGTTTAATGTTGACAACATGCGCAGAACACAATGCTCACTCCAAAGATATTTACTCAATTACTGTAAGAAACGGTGCTCTCTCAGCAAGCAAGCTAGCAAGTGACTAACTTTTCCATGATCGAGCATTGTAGACGCATTGAATTTCCTTTTCGCCGCGTTTACAACTCTCTTTCATAAAAAAATGGTTCAAATGGCTCTGAGCACTATGGGACTTAACATCTGTGGTCATCAGTCCCCTAGAACTTAGAACTACTTAAACCTAACTAACCTAAGGACATCACACACATCCATGCCCGAGGCAGGATTCGAACCTGCGACCGTAGCAGTCGCGCTCTCTTTCATAATAAATGTTATCTCTGACCGACATATTACTTTGGACTTAACTATCATCGTACTGATTTGCAGTTATTACTGAGATGTTTGATACTTAATTAAAAATAACTATTCTTTATTTCTACCTTTATACTGTATCATGACATACTCAGTAATTATTGAAATTGGTGAGCATCAAAACTTTAAAGCGTTATATTATTGTCAAAGTTGTCGTACCTGTTAGGGTAACATTGTTCCCTACTTTAAATTATCATGACATTCTTATTTGGGTTTTTGGGTTTCTTGGAGTGTTACAATACGCGGCCTATACAAGTTTCTTTGGCGCTTCAGTGTATTTCAGTTGCGGTCTTAGTGGAGAATGGAAATCTAATGTGTTATACGAAAGACACGCCAGAACCCAAGTGTGATGCTGGGTACATGAGCAGTATAATACTCTCCAGGAAGTCAGTAAATTGGGCATTTTGCTCGCTTGTACTCGCTCGCGCGCACGGCGCTCGGCATTCACTAGTGGGACTGCTTGGAGCTGGCCGGCTGCGGTCGAATGTGGGGAGGGGAGGGGAATGGAATTCGGAGGCCGCCCGGCCCGGCGCGCACTCTGCAGTGCTGTTGTGAACGTTATACGAACAGTAGTGATAATAGTAGCAGCAGTAGCCCTCTGTGTCTGCAGTTTAGTGTTGCTTCTGACATACTCCCACCAGCTGCTGGAACTGCAGGCAGATCATCCTGGCTATAGTGTAGAACAATATTCGTGAATACCGTTAACGTCGATATGCAGCAGGATTTTAGAACATATATTGTGTTCGAACATTATTAATTACCTCGAAGAAAACGGTCTACTGACACACAGTCAACATGGGTTTAGAAAACATCATTCCTGTGAAACACAACTAGCTCTTTATTCACATTAAGTGTTGAGTGCTATTGACAAGGGATTTCATATCGATTCCGTATTTCTGGATTTCCGGAAGGCCTTTGACATGGCATCACACAAGCGGCTTGTAGTAAAATTGCGTGCTTATGGAATATCGTCTCAGTTATGTCACTGGATCTGTGATTTCCTGTCAGAGAGGTCTCAGTTGGTAGTGATTGACGGAAAGTCATCGAGTAAAATAGAAGTGGTTTCTGGCATTCCTCAAGGTAGTGTTATAGGCCCTTTGCTGTTCGTTATCTATATAAACGATCTGGGAGACAATCTGAGCCGCCGTCTTCGGTTTTTTGCAGATGACGCTGTCGTTTATCGACTAATAAAGTCATCAGAAGATCAAAACAAACTGCAAAACGGTTTGCCGCGTGGATTTTGCCGAGCGGTCTGAGGAGCTACAGTCATGGACTGTGCGGCTGGTCCTGGCGGAGGTTCGAGTCCTCCCTCAGGCATGGGTGTGTGTGTGTTCGTCCTTAGGATAGTTTAGATTAAGTAGTGTGTAAACGTAAGGACTGATGACCTTAGCGGTTAAGTCCCGTAAGATTTCACACACATTTCAACATTTTTTTGCAAAACGGTTTATAAGAAATTTTCGGAATGGTTGGAAAGGTGGCAGTTGACGTTAAGTAACGAAAAGTGTGAGGTCATCCACATGAGTGCTAAAAGGAACTCAAACTTCAGTTACACGATAAACCAGTCTAATCTAAAAGCCGTAAGTGCAACTAAATACCTAGGTATTACAATTACGAAAAACTTAAATTGGAAGGAACACACAGAAACGCTCTGGGGAAGGGGAACCAAAGACTCCGTTTTATCGGCAGAACACTTAGAAAATGTAACAGACCTACTAAGGACTCTGCCTACACTACGCTTGTTCGTCCTCTTTTGGAATA